>NW_015173723.1:87012-106188 GCF_001447785.1 Gekko japonicus | reverse complement strand
TCGGCGGCGGCGGCAAGGCCGGTCCTCGCCTCGCCCGCCTCCGAGGAGGCGGCGGCGAGGTCAGCTAATACCGCACATGCGCACGGAACGCTCTTGCACTTTCGGGGGGATTTAAACATCCCCCCGAATTTTTTTTCTACTTTTAGCATTTTTGTGCACACGTGGGGACTGGCCCACGTGTGCACAAACCTCCCCCTCCCCCCCAAGTCCCCTCGGAACGCTGATTTAGCGATCCGCACTCCGGGGGCAACTTCGCTATTAGATATATAGATGAATTGTTTATTGGGAATTTTACTTAATGTCATCTGTTGTGGACTATGGATTAACAAAGGGAAAAAGGGAATTACGTCTCTAAAGATGTTATGAACGAGGCAATGGCTGGATACATTTGAAGTGTACGGCTCTCTTTTTTTTGTTTTATATAACTCTTTAAAAAACTAATAAACCTTGCCCACCAACAATGGGCAAGCAGGAGAGGAAAAAAAGCTTCATCGGATGGCCTCGAGTTCTAGAGTTTTGGGAGCGGGAGAAGAAGTGGTCAACTCTCTGCACCCCATGCATGACTTGATGAACCTCTATCATGCCCCCTGCCCCCCTCTTTTCTAAATGGAAAAGTCCCAGACTCTTCAGCCTTTCCTCACAGGGAAGGGGCTCCGGCCTCCTCATCATCTTGGCTGCCCTCCTCTGCATTTTATCCAGCTCTGCAATGTCCTCTCTGAGATATGGGGGCCAGAATGTCACGCGGTATTCCAAATGTGCTTTGGTTCTTAACCAGGGGGTCAAGGATTCTGAACAGGAACCTCTAAATACAAGTCTTGCATTTCAGGCAGAGAAGCGGAAAACCAGCATGCAGTGATTAAAAACAGAGTAAGGTGCCATGGCACACTGGAGGGCCTTCGGGAAAGGAACGGCTTAATAACCGCAGTTGCTGAAGTGGCCGCATTTTCGGCTCATTTTGGTTTTTTTAAAGCTAAGCCAGCGAATGCTGCAGGGAATCGACTCACGCTGGAAATGTCGACAGCGCCCAGAATTAGCGATGGACAAGTCAGGCAGACGGCACCAGCTCATGAAGTCTGCCCAATTTATGACATACAAACAAAGCAAGCCAGAGGGGGAGGGGCTGCAGCTCAGCCGTAGATGCTCGGTGGTAGAGCCTCTGCTTGGCGTGCAGAAGGTCCCAGGTTCAAACCCCGGCACCTCCAGCTAAAACGACCAGGAAATAGGTGATGTGAAAGACCTCAGACTGAGACCCTGAGGAACCGCTGCCAATCTGAAGACAGAGCATCACTTGCCCCAGACCGAGAGTTCCTATCTATACCTTGTGGCGAATAGCCACTGATGGACCTCTGCTCCATATCTTTATCCAGTTCCCTCTTGAAGCCGTCCATGCTTGTAGCCGCCGCCACCTCCTGTGGCAGTGAATTCCATGTGTTAATCACTGTTTGGGTAAAGAAGGACTTCCTTTTATCTGTTCTAACCCAACCGCTCAGCAATTTCATGGAGTGCCCACGAGTTCTTGTATTGTGAGAAAGGGAGAAAAGGACTCCTTTCTTGACCTGCTCTATCCCATGCATAATCTTGTAACCCTCGATCATGTCACCCCTCAGCCATCGCTTCTCCAAGTTAAAGAGCCCCAAATGCCTTAACCTTTCTTCATAGGGAAAGTGTTCCAACCCTTTTATCATTCGAGTTGCCCTTTTCTGCACTTTTTCCAATGCTATAATATCCTTTTTGAGGTGCGGTGAGCAGAACTGTACACAGTACTCCAAATGAGGACGTACCATCGATTTATACAGGGGCATTATGATACTGGCTGATTTGTTTTCAATTCCCTTCCTAATAATCCCCAGCATAGCGTTGGCCTTTTTTAATTGTAGTAACAGACTGTCTCGACATTTTCATTGAGTTTTCTACTACGACTCCAATCTCTCTCTTAGTCAGTCCCTGCCAGTTCAGATCCCACCAATTATGCATGGGAGAGAGCAGGTCGAGAAAAAAGTACTTTTCTCCCTTTCTCACAATACAAGAACTTGTGGGCACTCAATGAAATGGCTGAGCAGTTGGGTTAGAACGGATAAGAGGAAGTCCTCCTTCACCCAAAGAGTGATTAACACATGGAATTCACTGCCACAGGAGGCCACAAGGTATAGATAGGAACTCTCGGTCTGGGGCAAGGGATGCTCTGTCTTCTTGGTGCTTGGGGGGAGGCAACAGTGAGAGGGCTTCTGGTGTCCTGGCCCCACTGCTGGAACCCCTGGTGGCCCCAGGTATTTCTGGCCACTGTGTGACTCAGAGTGTTGGACTGGATGGGCCCTTGGTCTGATCCAACATTGGCTTCTCTTATGTTCTTATGATTCAGTGTAAGGTAGCTCCATGCGAGGTTCAGCATGTTAAGATCCACCATCCCTTGGCCGGGGCATTGCATCCGTTAACATGTTATATATTTATATGCAAAGGTGAATGCTGAGTTTTAAACCAAAAGATTAGCTTCAAGCGGATTCTTTCGACATACACAAGGACAGACTGGACCAACGTGTAATTTTTGAAAATACCCAGATGATGTAATGGCCGACTTAATTGTTAAGCTTCTGGATTCTAAGGCAGGCAGCGAGACCGAAACAAAATACAGCACTTAAGGTTTAACTGTTGACAGATTGATGGATGCATAACCTCATGCGCCGCGGTATGTATTATTTATGTATTTCAAGGAAATGCCTTGAAAAGTGGCGTCCGTTCAAAAAGTAATTATCAAGAGTGTCCGTTTTTCCTGGAAGAGTCCGTGTGGAATATGTTGCTCTACTGTGCGGCCCTTTTGACTGCTTTGAAACAAGAACTCTTCGTTTCTCTTTAGGAAGAAAGAGGCTCATACACAGTTGATGGCTTTCAGGAGGCTTCTTGAAAGTGCTCGATAAGAGATCTAAACCTGCAAAGCTCCTTAAATCACAGACAGGCTATTGGTCCACCAACAGGGGAGGGGCTGTAGCTCAGTGGCAGAGCATCTGCTTGGTGTGCAGAAGTTCCCAGGTTCAATCCCCGGCATCTCTCATTTGGAAGATCAAGTCGTAGGGGATGCGGAAGACCTCAGCCTGAGACCCTGAGAGCCGCTGGGCAAATGCAGAGAACTTACAGCAGGGATTTTTTTTTACAAAAACAACTCTGCTCTAGGGTTGCCAGCCTCCAGGGGGAAAGCGCCAGAGGGAGGAGGGGCACTCCTAGTCTATTAGAAAGCTTGCAAATCTTTTCCGTGGCTGGCCTGCGCCTGCGCAGATCCCATGTGGGACTGCACAGAAGCCACGATGATGAATACCAGGTGCCATCAGGAGGTCCACCAGTGGGGCCAGAACTTCAGAAGACCTCCCACTCTTGCCCCCCCCAAGCACCAAGAATACAGAGCACCACTGCCCCAGACATAAGAGAAGCCATGTTGGATCAGACCAATGGCCCATAAAGCCCAACACTCTGTTTCATGCAGTGGTCAAAAACTAGGTGCCATCAGGAGGTCCACCAGCGGGGCCAGAACTCCAGAAGACCTCCCACAGTTGCCCCCCCCCCAAGCACCAAGAAGACAGAGCATCACTGCCCCAGACATAAGAACATAAGAGACGCCAATGTTGGATCAGGCCAATGGCCCATCCAGTCCAACACTCTGTGCCACACAGTGGCCTAAAGGCAGGGGCCATCAGGAGGTCCACTAGCGGGGCCAGGACTCCAGAAGTCCTCCCACTCTTGCCCCCCAAGCACCAAGAATACAGAGCATCACTGCCCCAGACATAAGAGAAGCCATGTTGGATCAGGTCAATGGCCCATCCAGCCCAACACTCTGTGTCATGCAGTGGCCAAAACCCAGGGGCCATCAGGAGGTCCACCAGCGGGGCCAGGACTCCAGAGTCCTCCCACTCTTGCCCCCCAAGCACTGCTCCAGACAGAGTGTTCCATATATACATTGCGGCTAATAGCCACAGATGGACCTCTGGTCAAAGTATGTTCAGTCCCCTCCTGAAGCTGTCTATTCTTGTAGCCACCACTACTTCCTGCGGCAGGTGACAGAGATCAGCTCACCTGGAGAAAAATGGCCGCCTTGGAAGGTGGATTCCATGGCATTATACCCCCCAGCCCTGACCTCAGTCAGGCTCCACCCCCCCAAATCTCCAGGTACTGCCCAACCTGGCAACCCTAGCTCAGTTTCCAGCACTGAAGTACAAGGAAGAATTTTTGTAAGCTCCCACCTGCAGCTCTGTTGAAGTGTCCGGGCAATGGCGCCTGCCGAAGCCGCTGCTCAGAGGACCGGTCCACGTCAACGGGATGTCCCCTCAGGATACTCTCCACCGCTTTGGTCAGCCTGGGCCTCTGGCCCTCGCTAAGTTCCCCAGCACTGTAGTCAGTGTCCTAAACGAAACAGAGAGGAAGAAAGAGATAAGAACGAAAGTGTAGGGGAGTGGCAGAGAAGAGAGAAGTAGAGTCTCCCACTTCTGGCCATTGTCCACACAAGGTGCACTGAGCTCTGGGCTGAGTGCCCCCTGAACCACGCCTCTTCACAATTATTCGTACGCAGATCTCTGTCCTGCACAGGATTGAGGCCAGAGCTGAATCCAACAGTGTTGCATAGATAGGTCCCCAGCTCCGGGTTGGGAAAAAGCGGGAGATTCTGGGGGCGGAGCCCGAGCAGGGTCCGCCTTCCAAAGCAGCCATTTGCCCCAGGGGAACTGAACGGGTTGAGATTAAATCAAACAGAGTTTTCGGGTAAACATTAGGAAGAACTTCCTGACAGTGAGAGCTGTTAGTTCAGGCCTGAGTATAAAACTTAAGGCAAGAGTCGTTTCCTCCTGAGGAGGAGGCTGCCTCAGACTCTTGGGGCTCTTCCTGTACATCAAAGGGGCGTCCTGGAGGAATCCCAACCGCTTCACTCGGTGGTGGCTCCAGTTTGGTGTAGTGGTTAAGGGCGCGGACTCTAACCTGGGAGAACCGGGTTTGATTCCCCACTCCTCCACATGCACCTGGCTGGATGACCTTGGGCAAGCTGTAGTTCTGATAAGAGCTGTCCTTGAAAAAAGAGCAGTTGCTGTCAGAGTTCTCTCAGCCCCACCTGCCTCACAGGGTGTCTGTTGTGGGGAGGGGAAGGGAAAGGAGTTTGTAAGCCGCTGCGAGACACCTTTGAGTAGTGAAGGACAGGGTATAAATCCAATCTCTTCTTCTTCTGGATGGCCTTGGGCAAGCCGTAGTTCTCTCAGAGCTGTTCTTGAAAAAGAGGTTTCTGTCAAGAGCTCTCTTAGCCCCGCCTACCTCACAGGGGTGTCTGCTGTGCGGAGGGGAAGGGAAAGGAGTTTGTCAGCCGCTCTGAGACTCCCTTGGGTAGTGAAGGGTGGGGTATAAATCCAATCTCTTCTTCTTCTTCTTTTACCTCACAGGGGTGTCTGTTGTGGGGAGGGGAAGGGAAAGGAGTTTGTAAGCCTCTCTGAGACTCCTTTGGGTAGTGAAGGGCGGGGTATAAATCCAATCTCTTCTTCTTCTTTTACCTCACAGGGAGTCTGCTGTGGGGAAGGGAAGGGAAAGGAGTTTGTAAGCCACTCTGAGACACCTTTGGGTAGTGAAGGGCGGGGTATAAATCCAATCTCTCCTTGTTCTTCTTTTACCTCACATGGAGTCTGTTGTGGGGAGGGGAAGGGAAAGGAGTTTGTAAGCTGCTCCAAGACACCTTTGGGTCTTGAAGGGTGGGGTATAAATCCCATCTCTTCTCTTCTCTCTCCCTCTTCCTCTGAGTCTTCAGCCTCCTCCTCTGAGGAGGTGTCCGCACGCTGGTCCATGACAATCCCTTGGATTCCCAGGCCAGTTAACATGGCAGAGCAAATGTGTTATGGGGTGGAAATACCCATAACGTCTAAGGCAGGGAGTCCCCAACTTTTTTGAGCTTGTGAGTCCCTTTAGAATTTTAATACAAGATGATGGGTGCAACCATGAAGTGGCCGCCACGGGAGATGGAGCCAATCATAAATTATGGAAAAGGAATTAAGTATAAAGTATACAAAGAATTCTCTTCAAAAAGATCCCCTTTGCCATTATTAACTTTCTCTGTTAGCTATATCTTGTAGGATAATTTTTTTAAAAAGCATGTTAAATATTAAGCTCTCTGTCAATAATTTGATCCAACATTGTCTTCTCTTTTTATTTTGTGGGTCCCGGGCTCCCCCCCCCCGGGTAATCTCATTTCCATGTTTTGCAATTTAGAGGGTTCTTCTTTCTTTATTCGTCTTGAGTGGTGGTTGTTCATTTTTGTCCTTTTGTTTGACAAATTAATAAAAAACGAAAGTAAATGTCAAAAAAACACAAAATGGCTGCCACAGGAGGCGGAGCCACATGCAAAGGATGCCCAAGGGCAGGGGACAAGAGGAGTAATTTTAAAAAGCATGCTGGGAAAGAGCAATGAGAAACCAACACTGTAGTGGTGGCTGCCACCGGTAACAGTATTATTTTAATGTGCCCAGCCAATCAGATTTCATAATTAATAAGTCGTAATATTCCCTTTACCCCAGAGTTGCTATTGTTAAATATTTTCCCGAAAGAATTCTAGGAAACTGATAGATACCTGATTGTATACATGTCAACGGCGGCAAGGATATTATATGCCAAATGCTGGAAGACTCGAGAAACACCAACCAAACAGGAATATATTAATAAACTTTTAGAAGCGGCGGAAGTAGATAAATTAACTATGGAAATGAGAGGCACGAAGAAATTGACATTTCAAAAAACCTGGAAGAGACTATATGATTGGTATAATGTGAATGGAGTTAAAGACTAAGCTGATATGGCAAAAATAATATTTGAGTATATTATATATTATATAATATATAATATTTGAGTATGTAGTAATATATGATAATGGAATTAGAGAATACTAACAAATATTAGAGAATAATGAAGCGATGGATTAGGGGTAGTAACAAACTGTAACAAGTCTCTTGGTTTATATGTTGTTTGTTGTAGTTGTTTATGCCTGTGTTTAGGAATATAAGAAAATCAATAAATGTGTACCCTTGGGTACTTAAAAAAAAAGATTTCAAATGGCCAATCAGAAGTCCTGCTGGGCAGGAGCCCCACCCACTTCCTAAAAACACTTGGGGGGTGCTGGGAAAGGTGTTAGCGGCACATGGTTCCTGCAGGCACCAAATTGGGGACTCCTGTTCTACCCAGGGAGAAAAAAAGGAGTGCCTCCCCAGTCTGCAGGGCTATGAATTACGAACCCCTGACAATCTCAGGCCAGACTTCCAGTGAGTAGAAAAGGGGTTGGGGGGTGGGGGAGCAGCAGCATATGGAAGCTGCAGCAGCGACTGCTGAAAGGAAACAGGAGAGGGCTGCAGCTCCCTGCTGGGGAGAAAGACAACGTCCGCGATTCCGGATTTCAGCCAGCGCACAGCTGCATCAGTGCTGCAGGGAAAAACGTAAGGCAAAAGGTATTACAGCAAGCAGCTCTCTCCCACTGCACAGCCGTTACAAAAGGGGGGAAAAAAGGATAAGGTGTCTCACTGCAGAAGCAGAAACCACTGAAACATTTCCCCTTTTAAAAAAATCCGGAATCCCATGCAGAGAAGGATAGGATCACTGGGTATTACCCGTTTTATCTCTACACACGAAAACGAAGAAGTCCGGTACCTCGGAATGACAGACGTCTTCTTGGGAAGCGAGCGGCACTTGGGGGAGTTTTGAGAAGAGGGACGGGACCGGGTCTCGGTGGTATCCTTTACGGGGCCTGAGCACCACCTGGCCTTCACTGGGAGGATCGTAATCCTAAAGGATGCAGGGGGGAAAAGACAGTGCTGTCTGTTACTGGGGTTAATGATCCCAAGCCCCGGACTCTTGAAACGAAACAGCAGCGTAGCACATGCGAGACCCGGAATGCTTTGCAGTGAGGGACACTAAAGCCCTCTCATCTTTAGAGAGAGGGGCGACCTTTGTATAATGCTTGAGTCTTTGGACAAAGAGGTGGCCGTGGAAAGTACTGCCAAGCCTCAGCTGACTTATGGAGACACCCCCCCATGGGGTTTTCAAAGCAAGAGGTATTCACGGGTGGCTTGCCCATTGCCTGCCTCTGTGTAGAAACCCCAGAGACTAGGGATGGGCACAAACCAGGAAAATGGAGGTTCGTCCGAGTTCGTGACGTCCCACCAACCGGGACGAACCTCCCCCGCTCCTTTCTGCTGGTGGTGGCTCCCAAGCCGTTTCAGCAACCCCTTTCACTCCCCCCCCTCACTTCCAAGCGAGAGGGAGCTAAAGGGATTGCTGAAACTGCTTCCAGCTGGGAAGGCATTTACATGCCTTCTCAGCTGACTTGCTGAGTTGTGCCGCCCCTGCAGCGCAACTCACAAGTGAACTGAGAAGGCATTTAAATACCTTCCGAGTTGACTCACTGAGTTGTGCCAAATGCCTTTCCAGTTCATTTGTGAGTCATGCCACCGTGGCTTAGAGAAGACATTTAAAGAGATGGTGGTCTCTCTAAATGTCTGCTCCAAGCCCCACCGCCGGTGTGCCAGCGTGTCTGCTGACACAAACCACACAAAACCACCTGGGAAGTTTGTGGGGGCTCGTGAGGGTGGGGTGATGTAAACCGAGGTTTGCAAACCACAAACTGGGCCCAGCTCATGACGAACTTCAGTTCGTAATCTGGGTTGTGCCCATCCCTACCCCAGACTTTCTAGGTGGTCTCCCATCCAAGTACTACCCAGGGCTGACTGCGCTTAGCTTCCAAGATCTGACGAGACCAGTTTAGACTGGGCCATCCAGGTCAGGGCTGCAGAGACAGTACTTGTTGAAAATTATCCACTTCTTAGAACTGGGAGGAACCTGAAGCTCTGGAGTGCTTAATGGAAGAAAAGACATTTGATTGAGGAGTGATCGCTGGGAATACAGGTAGAGGCATCGGCTGCTCCTGTGATTAGCAGATCCCGTCGGCTCCTTTTCTCCCAGTCGCAGCTGCCGTGTCACTTTTGGCATCAGCCACTGCTGTCTTCCCCGTGTTTCTCCTCAATCTGGACAAGGGGAGGGACCCTGGCTCAGCCGTAGAGCGTCTGCTTGGCATGCTGAAGGTCTCAGGTTCAGCCCTTAGCATCTTCCACTTAAAAGGACCAGGCAGGACGTGATCCGAAAGACCTCTCTGCCCGAGACCTTGGAGAGCTGCTGCCAGTCTGAGCAGAAAAGACTGACCTTGATGGACCAAGAGTCTGACTCAACGTGGCATCTTTGTGTGTGTTCATGGGAGCAGCATAGGTACCCAGCCACAGCCCCTCCCAGCCTTCCTGGACTGTAGACCAGGAAGGCTGGAGACAGAATGAAGAACGAACGCAGGTTCTCCGAGATTCTGCATCCCAGACCACACCAGGACTGCTCTTGATTGTGTTACCACCCAGCTCGTCTGCTAGTTAAAGGAACTGCGGTCATTATCTCCAGGGCCTCCAACTAGCAATCTACTGCCTTTGGCTATCGCCAGGGGTAATTTTCTGCAGGAGAGGAGCTCCGGCAGTAAAGAGCCCAGGGGGCGGGCACATGCGACAAGCCCCACCCCCTGCTCCCAGCAGCCCTCAGTCAGAGCAAGAAGCAGCCAGGTAAGTTGCAGAGCCCCCCCCAGCCCCCCGGTCCAAAACAGTCCAGTGGCACCTTTAAGACCAAGTTTCATTCAGGTACAAGCTCTCCCTCCTCTGCGAGGACAGATCTGCACGTCCCGTTCCCACACAACCCATAGCTAGCAATCCAAAACAGTCCAGCGGAGCCTGAGCGGTGGGGGTGTTGCCTTCTGACACACTTCCGGTGACGTCAGGGGGTGTGGCATATGCAAATAAGTTATGCTAATGAGGTATGCTAATGAGCTCCTGCACCTCTTTTTCTACGAAATGTCCCCTGGCTATCGCCCAGTTCCTTACCATTTCATGGGCGTCGTGAAGAGTGCTGGCCAAACTGTCGCTGAGGTTTGGAAGGGAGAGTGCTTCCCCTGCTAATGCTGGAGGGAGAAGAGAAAAACAAAAACCGCCATTCTCAGGAACAGACAATTAGCTGTGATCACAAAGCTTTCTGCTGACAAAATCCCACGGATACACTCTGATCTGGATGCCAGCTTGAGCCATGCAGAAGAGAAATGCTCCATACTTCATCTCGCCTGCTTATGGACCATTTTGACCCAGTTACCAGGATGCATGTCGGTAACATCCTGGGTTCAGTGAAGGTGTCATGATCTGGGCTGTGCCACCAGAGGCCTACTAGGCCCAGGGAGCCTGGCTAGCAGTAGGTGAGGCTGGGCCTACAACTCCCAGAAGCCCCTGAGAGGTTTTGGAGCCAAAATTGACCAATAGGGAAGAAGAGGGCTGGGGAACAAAAGGGCTGGTGCCAGAACAGAAGCTGTTCTTTCTTCCAGGGGGCAGAGTCACAAGGGAGGCTGCTGCAGGAAGAAACCCTCATCCTGAGGGAAGGGCGAGTAGTCTCAGGCCACTGCAGATAGTGAGCTAGGGACAGTATATATTTAGACGCGTTAGGGCATTTGATTTCTTTTCACCCACTTACTGTTATAATTCCGCACCTTGTTTGTTTGACCTCTTATAAAATAAACTATTCTCATTGTTCACTCTGCCTGGTCCTCATGCCTGTTATTCAGCCAAAAGGTAGGTCTGAAGGTCTTGGGAGGGTGCTCTGGGCCTTCTCGAGGGAGGCTGGAACCAGAGTGGTGGCAGCGTCAGGTGACACCCCCACCTGAGCCGTGACAGAAGGTCACTACTTGTACTCTGGATCCTTGCCCATCGATCCCCGGCAGAGAAAATCATGTAAGGACCACATCAACAAACCCTTAGTTTCTATTATAAATCACTAGAAAAGAGCAAGAGTCCAGTGGCACCTTAAAGACTAACAAAATTTGTAGCAGGATATGAGCTTTTGTAAGTCACTGCTCACTTTTCCCAGATATTCATTCATTCATTCATTCATTCATTCATTCATTCAATTTTTATCCCGCTCCTTTCGCCCCCAGGCAGGGCTCAGGGCAGCTTCCAACAATTAAATACAATAAAATACAAAAGATCAGAATCACAATTATAAAACCAGACCTTACAGTTAAAACTTAAAGAGTCATTCTATCGTATCATATCAGATGGTGCCCCAACAAATCTTCAACGGTGGATAACTAAAGGGGCCGCCGCTACAGGGAGATTCATGACTCAACGATGGGGAAGCCAGGTGGTCTTTCCAGTTGCCACCGTCCTCAGCTGCATGTCCAGTGGAACATCGCAGCCTTACGGGCCCTGCGGAACCGAGCCAAGTCCCGCAGGGCTCAAGTTTCACCAAATAGAGAGTTCCACCAGATTGGGGCCAGGCCCGGCCCTGGTCGAGGGCACCCAGACCATTCTGGGGGAAGGGACCACCGGTAAGCTGTTGCAAGTTGAGTGCGATGGGCTCTGAGCGGTGTACAGCGAGAGGCGGTCCCACAGATACGATGGTCCCAGACCATTTAGGCCTTTGAACCTTGAGCCTGATTCAGTACTCAGTCTGAAGAACATCTGATGAGTATCTGAAGAACTGTGGGAATAGGAAAATCTCTGCGAGGCACACCCGGAGAGGCTCCTGTTTTCACAGGGAGAGGCTCCTGTTTTCACAGGGAGACTGGCAACGAGAGATTGGCAAGCAGGGCACAATCTTTTTCTGAGTCTGCATAAGTCTGATGAATTACTAAAAGCACAATGAATTACTGAGAGAACAGTCTTTGCAACATTCAAAGATAATCTTGCCTGTGAGAAGAACACAGTGTGATCCTAGTTAGAAGCTTCTAACTGTAACATTTTTCACTGTGCCTTGTGTAAGCTTGCTTTTCCCCTCTAATAAAACGCTGCTGTGACACAGCCTGTCGAAAGAACAGGGAGCTTGGTACAGAGAGAGAGACAGAGCTGATCTGTAGCTTCGAGAAATCTGTTGTGTGTGGTGTCGTGATTTGAACCCTAGACAAAGTCTACAAAGAACTGAGTGGTGACTCACAAAAGCTCCTCCTCTGCCACAGATTTTGTTACTTTAAGGTGCTCCTGGCTCTTTTCTACTGCTACAGACTAACACAGCGACCCATCTTGATCTTATATAGATCAGTCACTAACTCAGGGCACCTTTCCTCAGCCACTCGAAAAGGAGGTTATCTGCCCACTACTTGAAAAGCCATCCCTACAGAAAAACGATGTGGCCAATTATTGCCGGATCTCTAATCTGCCATTCCCGGGGAAAGTGACTGAGAGAGCACTAGAAGATCAACTCCGGATCTTCTTGGATAACTCATCTGCTCTGGACCCTTTTCAATCTGGTTTCCGGCCAGGCTATGGGACAGAGACGGCTCCTGTTGGCTCTAGCTGATGACCTCCGTCTGCGTGTAGATGAAGGCCAGGCCTCTCTGTGGTACACTGGATTTATCTCGAGCACTCAATAAAGTAGATCATACTATCCTGTTAAGGAATGTGGAGGCAGAAGTCGTTATCGGGGGATGTGCCTTGGACTGCTCCACGAAATGATCCCGGCCAACCACATAAAGAACGTGATGACATCACGGTATTGCTCGGCCAATCAGATATAGCTACATGACGTTATCGTTGAGGGCAATTGAAGCCCAGAGCAAATCTTCACTGCAGAAGCCCATGCTGTGCCGTGGTTTGATTTTTAAATATGGGGCAGTATTAAGGAAGACTGAAGGTCAAAGAAGACGGGGACGGCAAAGGATGAGATGGTTAGACAGTGTCATCGATGCAACGAACATGAAATTGAGCCAACTTCAGAGGACGGCGGAAGACCGGAGGGCCTGGCGGGAGCCGGGCCATGGGGTTGCAAAGAGTCGAACTCAACTGTACGACTGAACAACAAATTAAGGCTGTCGCCTTTGGGTTGGGAAATACCTGGACATTTTGGGGGGTGGAGCCTGGGGAAGGCCGGGTTCGGGGAGGGGGCTCATTGGTATATAATGCTGCAGAGCTCACCCTCTGAAGCAGCTATTTTCTCCGGGGGGGGAGGGGGACTGATCTCTGTCGTCTGGAGTTCAGTTGTGATCAATGTTCCCTCTAAGCTGTGGAGTCTTGTGAGCAAAAATTCTACTTTCTGAGCTACTGGCATTAAAGTTGTGAGCAAGTGATTTGGCTACTGTATAAATTAGTCTGCTCTGGAGCCATCCCTCCTGAGCTAAGACAAAAATGTGTGAGCCGGAGGCTAAAAAATGGTGAGCTGGCTCACACTAACTCAGCTTAGAGGGAACACTGGTTGTGATACTAGGCAGTCTCCAGGCAGCCCCTGGAGGTTGGCAACCCTTCACAGTCCAAGGTGGCCCACCGCAGAATCCTACAGTCTCCCGTCAGTGAGCCTATGCTGGTCCAAAGCAGACCCAGCACCACATGGGCCCCCTAGGCTCAGCCCACTCTGGCCACCAGTGGCCCTCCATGACGGCGCCCCCACCACCACCCAGAACTTGCCCGGTAAAGTAAAGGGCCAGCCCACCTCTCCTGGGAGCCAGCTCACCTTTCATGGCTACCATTTGTCCATAGCTAAAAAGGACCTCTCCTTCGGAGATCGGTCTGTCCACAGTCTCCGTTTCCGTGACGGTCAGACTGCTCTCCTCTGTGGACGAGCCGGAACTGGGAGTACGTGCCGGAGAAGACGGGATCGGGGGTTCTTGAAGAAGTGGGTCAGGAGGCTGCGTGGGCTGCGGAGACGGCGGCAACACCAAATTCTCTGGCTCCTCGTCTTTAGCCACTGACATGATGCTACAGGTTACGAAAAGATAACGCTTGTCGCTAAAAGACTCATAGTGATAGTATTTTGCTGTTCCAGTGTATCGCTTTCCCATTTTATCATTTTGTAAGCCATTTGGGCTCCCCCAAATAAGAAATGCCCCAATAAAGAAAGAAATAAGAAGCACCCAGAGATGACTCACACTGCTCTGGGGTCGTAGCCCCCTTCTTCGCTCTGCGGGCTGGGCTTCTCTTCCTCCAGGGGCAGCTCAGCATCCCCCCACGCATTTGGAGGCTGGCGTCCCTCTGTCGCTTCTCTGCTAGGGATGCGCTCGGACACGGGAGGGCTCGGCGTCGCCACCCCAGGCGGAGTCGCCGCTGGGGTAACAGCAGGGGTGCGAACCGGGCTGATGGCCGCTGCCTTTGGTTCTACGCACATCCGAAAAGAAAAGAGGGAAAGGAATTCCATTACACACAAAAGCACCTTATACTAAATCAGGCCCTCGGTCCATCAGAGTCAGTATTGTCTACTCAGACTGGCAGCAGCTCTCCGGGGTCTCAGGCAGAGGTCTTTCCCATCACCCGGTGCCTGGTCCTTTCAACTGGAGATGCCGGGGATTGAACCTGGGACCTTCTGCATGCCAAGCAGAGGCTCTACCACTGAGCCACGCCGCTCTTCAGGCTCTTGCTTTAGTTAAGGCAGATGTAGCAGGCTCCATGCTTGCTTTGCTAGGTATGTGACACTGCAGGCCGTAATGAGGACTAGGGGTGCCACTAAAAGTGGATGGGGCATGAAGAAGAAGAAGAAGAGAAGAGGAGGAGAAGATTAGCTTTATACCCCACCCTTCGCTACCTGAAGGAGTCTCAGAGTGGCTCACCATCGCCTTTCCCTTTCCCTCCCCACAACAGACACCCTGTGAGGTAGGGGGGGCTGAGAGAGCTCGTTCCAGAACTGCTCATGAGAGAACAGCTCTGAAAGAACTTGTGACTGACCCAAGGTCACCCAGCTGGATGCATGTGGAGGAGTGGGGAATCAAACCCCATTCCCCCAGATTAGAGTCCGCACTCTTATCCACTACACCAAACTGGCTATGTGTGTGGCCGTCTATCTGCAAGAAAACGAGGTGGCAAAAGAAACCGGTTCCCCTACTTGCTCTAAAATGAGGCAAGGAGGAATCCTGGCCCCAAGTGTCAGCTTCGTTTTCAGATTTCTGCAATCCAAATACTATTACACTGCTTATGGGAAGTCCCATCCCATTGACTGCATTTGATCTGCACTGTGTAATCCACCTTAAGGCTCAGTGAGAAAGGTGGAGCATAAATAATGTAAGTATCAAGATTTGGATGATGTACCGAATGGGGAGGGGCTGTGGCTCAGTGGCAGAGCACCTGCTTGGCATGCAGAAGGTCCCAGGTTCAATCCCCGGCATCTCCAGTTAAAAGGACCAGGCAGGAGGTGATGTAAGAGACTTCCGCCTGAGACCCTGGAGAGCTGCTGCCCATCTGAGAAGACAGTACTGACCATGATGGACCAAGGGTCTGATTGAGTATAGAGCCTCTGCTTGGCATGCAGAAGGTCCCAGGTTCAATCCCCGGCATCTCCAGTTAAAAGGACCAGGCAGGAGGTGATGTAAGAGACTTCCGCCTGAGACCCTGGAGAGCTGCTGCCAGTCTGAGTAGACAATACAGACCTTGACGGACCGATGGTAGAAGGCAGCTTTGTGTATGTTCATGTGTGTAGTGATGGAAGAATTTGGGGAGTTTACAGCTGTGGAGTTTGTGTGTGTGTGTGTGTGTGTGTGTGTGTGTGTTTGGGGCTGGCATCCCACTGCCTATTAAGACCTCTTTTGGGGAAAGAAAAACGCCAGATACTTCAAAGCAAAAAGGCTAAATCTCAGCAAGCAAAGTTAAAAAAAAAATATTACTCGGCTAAAAATTCCCTACGCATTTCACCAACGGGCTTCTTCGGGGGGATCCATTCGTCTATCAAACCTTCCTTCAACAAGTTTGTATAAACTAGGGAGGCCGGAGAACTGAGCCTGGGACCGGCTGCAGGCGGGGGATGCCCACTGCTGCCCAGGTATAACCTTGCCCGTAAAGACTCCACTCTTGGAATCCGAAGAGATACCTGTCGCCGCCGTTAGCTGCCATCTGTCGACCTCATCGCCCATTTCAGTGGTGGGGGGAGAGGGCTCTGGCGTCCTCACTGGTGATGGTTCTCGTAGAGGTGGTGGCGGCGACGGAGGGGGGGTGGCTTGCGGGGTGGCCAGCGGAGTCGCTAGCACCGGGTCCTGGAAGACACACAAAGGAATAAGGCTGCCGAAACAAGCGACGTTAAAAATACGGACTGGATCCCGCAGGCCTGGTTTGCTACCATGATGCTTCCCCTCTGATGCTCTATCAAGAGGGCAACCAGGATGGTGAGAGGCTGGAATCCAAGTCTTATGAGGAAAGGCTGAAAGGGCTGGGTATGTTTAGCCTGGGAAAGAGAAGGCTTAGAGGGGACAGGATTGCAGTCTTCAAGTATCTGAAGGGCTGTCATGTAGAAGATGGAGCGGATCTATTCTCTCTTGCTCCGGGTATGTTGTAGGTATGTAGGGCTATCTCTCGGCTATGCTCCTGCAGTGTGCAGGGGGTTGGACTAGATGACCTGCAAGGTCCCTTCCAACTCTAACATTCTATGATTCATGAGTTAGCTTGAGCGTGTCCAGAAGAGGGCAACAGGATGGTGAGAGGGTAGGAATCCAAGTCTTATGAGGAAAGGCTGAAAGAGTTGGGTATGTTTAGCCTGGGAAAGAGAAGGCTTAGCGGGGACAGGATTGCAGTCTTCAAATATCTGAAGGGCTGTCATGTAGAAGATCTATTCCCTCTTGCTCCGGATTGCAAGACTAGATCTAATGGGTAGAAATTACAAGGGAGTCGATACCGGCTAAATATCAGGAGAAACTTCCTAACTGTCAGAGTGGTTGAGCAGTGGACCAGGCTGCCTCGGGAGGTGGTGGATGCTCCTTCGCTGGACGTTTTCAAGCGGAGGCTGGACGACCACCTTTCGGGTATGTTGTAGGCATGTAGGGCTATCTTTTGGCTGTGCTCCTACAGAGTGCAGGGGGTTGGACTAGATGACCTGGAAGGTCCCTTCCAACTCTAACATTCTATGATTCTAAGAACTGTCCTTGAGAGAACAGCCCTGACAGAACTGTGGCTTGCCCAAGGACATCCAGAAGCTGCAAGTGGAGGAGTGGGGAATCAAACCCGGGTTTTCTCCCAGATTAGAGTCCGCGCACTTAACCACGACACCAAACTGGTTGGAGCAGGGGCCACTGGGGGTGTGGGGAGGAGGTATTTGTGAATTCCCTGCATTGTGTAGGGGGTTGGACTAGATGACCCTGGAGGTCCCTTCCAACTCTATGACTCAAGGGTGCAAAGGAAAATTGCCTGGCAGGGCTCCAGGCCCCTCCTTTGTTGGCTCCAGGAGTCTTTTCCTCCACCACACGCTCCCCTCACCATTGGTTCTGCTCTTTCCATCCTCCACGCTAGAAATCTCAGCTGGAAGTTCTACCACAACATGTTTCCAGTTTTCGGCTTCGGAAGGGCGTATGAAATCCAGCGAGAAATCAACACGAATCCCACGAGCTCCGGGCATGACGGAGAGGTCTGGGATCAGTTTGCATTTGGGTGGATTTTACATTTTGTTTCTCAGCACAAAACATAAAGCGGGTTTAGAAAGGCCGCCCGGGGCTGAGGGCGGGCTCCAGTGTCACGGTCGTCTGCTGTGGAAGATCCGGAATTCAAAACTTACATGTTTTTTTTTTTAAAAAAGGAGAGAGGATTTCGGCGAGACGAAGGAAGCAGTTCCAGGGATAAAGAAAATATACCGGTGTGTATCGAAGCAGCAAGACTCGAGTCCGGTAGTACGAGTCCGGTAGAGCCAGTCTGGTGTAGTGGTTAAGTGCGCGGACTCTAATCTGGGGGAACCGGGTTTGATTCCCCACTCCTCCACTTGCACCTGGCTGGATGACCCTGGGCAAGCCGTAGTTCTGTCAGAGCTGTTCTCTCAAGGGCAGTTTCTGTCAGAGCTCTCTCGGCCTCACCTACCTCACGGGGTGTCTGTTGTGGGGAGGGGAAGGGAAAGGAGTTTTTGAGCCGCTCTGAGACTCTGAGCGAAGGGCAGGGTATGAATCCAATCTATGATGTTGATGATGATGATGTTCCCTTTGGGCTCAAGTCTGAAGCTTCTCCCCAGTCTGAAGGAAAGCTCCAGTCTTAGCTGATTTGTGGAGCCTTCCTCCAACGTCCAGGGATCTTCTTTTAGGAAGACACTCCTGTCCACGCAAAATTATTATATTGCCATTGAGTCGCAGCTGACTTATGGTGACCCCTGGTCAAGGCAGGAGACGCTCAGGGGTGGTTTTGCCACTGCCTGCCTCTGCGTCGCAACCCTGGGCATCCTTGGTGGTGGTCTCCCATCCAAATACTGACCCTGCTTAGCTTCTTTAATCTGAGAAGATCAGGCTACTTACAGGCCATGTACGCCAATTCATTTTCAGACCCTTCCTTCCTCCTCTCTGTCCCTCCCTCTTTTCCTTCCTCCCTCTCTTCCTTCTTTCCTTCCTTCCTCTCTTTCTGTCCCTCCCTCTTGCTCTCTCCCTCTTTTCCTTCCTTCCTTATTTCTTTCCTTCCTATCCTCTCTGTCCCTCCCTCTCTTTCTCTCTCCCTCTTTTCCTTCCTTCCCTCTTTCCTTCCTCTCTGTCCCTCCCTCTCTTCCTTCTTTCCTTCCTTCCTCTCTTTCTCTCTGTCCCTCCCTCTCTTTCTCTCTCCCTCTTTTCCTTCCTTCCCTCTTTCCTTCCTCTCTGTCCCTCCCTCTCTTGCTCTCTCCCTCTTTTCCTTCCTTCCCTCTTTCCTTCCTCTCTGTCCCTCCCTCTCTTCCTTCTTTCCTTCCTTCCTCTCTTTCTCTCTCCCTCTTTTCCTTCCTTCCCTCTTTCCTTCCTCTCTGTCCCTCCCTCTCTTGCTCTCTCCCTCTTTTCCTTCCTTCCCTCCTTCCTTCCTCTCTGTCCCTCCCTCTCTTCCTTCTTTTCTTCCTTCCTCTCTTTCTCTCTGTCCCTCCCTCTCTTTCTCTCTCCCTCTTTTCCTTCCTTCCTTCCCTCTTTCTTTCCTTCCTTCCTCTCTGTCCCTCCCTCTCTTTCTCTCTCCCTCTTTTCCTTCCTTCCCTCTTTCCTTCCTCTCTGTCCCTCCCTCTCTTTCTCTCTCCCTCTTTTCCTTCCTTCCCTCTTTCCTTCCTCTCTGTCCCTCCCTCTCTTGCTCTCTCCCTCTTTTCCTTCCTTCCCTCTTTCCTTCCTCTCTGTCCCTCCCTCTCTTCCTTCTTTCCTTCCTTCCTCTCTTTCTCTCTGTCCCTCCCTCTCTTTCTCTCTCCCTCTTTTCCTTCCTTCCTTCCCTCTTTCTTTCCTTCCCTCCTCTC
>NW_015173723.1:75143-86926 GCF_001447785.1 Gekko japonicus | reverse complement strand
CGCTCTTCCTTCTTTCCTTCCTCCCTTTCTTTCTCTCTGTCCCTCCCTTCCTCCCCCCCTTCCTTCCTTCTTTGGTGTATTGTGTGTTTGTGTGCTTGCAAACCCGGAAGCCATGGTGATTTCTGGCAACCCCGTGGGGCTTCCACGTTTCAAAGAGGTGACTTGCTGTTGCCTGCCTCTGCATCCGGGCCCTGGTATTCCTTTGGAGGTCACCCTTCCAAGTCCTTGCCAGGGTCGGCCCTGCTTAGCTCCCAAGATCTGATGAGATCGGGCTCGCCTGGGCTATCCAGGTCAGGGCTCTTCCTTCCTTCCTTCCTTATTTGGTGATAGCGCCGGCCGCAGCACAGAAAGAACACCCACCATCTTACCACCCCCTCTCATAGCTTTGCTTTTACTCTTGCAAGATTAAATGCGGTACCATCTGCAGAATTAAAGGGATGTTTCTCACGAACTCCGTATTCAGACAGGCTTTGTACCTGCGCTTCTGGCGAGACTGAGACGCTGACACGTCTCCTTTTGTTCTGTTCTCATTGGTTAGCTCTTAGGTCATATTGGGTATATCCAATTTTCTCTAAATAAAGAGATAAAGAGACCATGGGTGGTCCCTTATCTGCTGACAGATTCTGACCCGACCATCACCACTTCAGTAGCAAAATACTTAGCTATTATAATAGCACTGAAGCGTAAATAACTGCTGCTAAGGGGAGGTGGGCACTTTTTGGTTCTAATTGTTTTCAGTTTTTTCAATTTTATGACTGCAATGTCTTATAGGTTTATATTTTAAACCTTTACACAGTTTATATTTTAACCGGATGTGAAATGTTAACAGTTTTAAACTCTTACATTGGTATATTTTACATGTCTGTTGTATTCTGTGAGCGTGCTTGAGACCACTGCTCATGTGAGCTAAATAAATAAATTAAATGAATTGAATTGAATTGAAAGAACACCCGCACCTTGGAGGGCAGGAGGGTCAGGTGGGAAGGCGCCCCTGCCGCAGAAGCCGGTTTCTGGCCTTCTCTGTCTCCCAGCATGACTGCCACCGTCTCGGCGAGGGCTTCGTTCACGAGATGCCGGATCGCTTCGGAGTCGACGGGCACGCCGGCGCTGACAAACAGCTGAAGCCCCGCCGGGCCTGCGGCTTCCACTGAAAACAAATCGACATGCAGAGAAAGGCTGAGCTTAAGTGTGCGAAACAATCGAGTCCTTTAAAAAACCAAAAAAAAAAAAAACACCCCAAGAGGCCTGAGGCATTCACGTTTGTCATGCACAGATCTGCATTATTATTATTTTTAAATGGTGGTGTTCTTCCTAGGAGGGCCTCCTTTCATCTCGTCCTATCTAGACTGTCTGACCTTGCTAGGTAATATCTGCTGTGGGGGATTTCCGGGCTTAAGTTCCATCGTTGCCTCTACGTGGGGCTGCCCATGAAGATAACTGGGACGCTTTGATGGGTGCGGAATGTGGCTGCTGGTCTTTTAGCAGCCGTGTGGCAGCACACACCTATTCAAGCTGGTTCTGTATACGACAGACCATCTTTCCATGAGAGTAGAGGTGGATCCAGGAGGGGCACTGCACAAGGCTGATGCCCCCGGTCTCTGGTCCCCACCTCTGGCCGCCCTCCCCAAGAGAAGCCAAATGATCCTTCGCTACTCATCGCCTACACGTCTTTGAACATATAGAGGCAAGCCATGCGTGCCCAGTGAGGGGCTATGGCTCAGTGGTATAGATAAGAACACACGGAGAACCCTGCTGGATCACACCAGTGGTCCACCCAGTCCAGCATCCTCACTCACACAGTGGCCAGCCAGTTCCTCTGGAGGGCCAACAGCAGGGCAGAGAGGCTGAGGCCTTCATAAGAACATCAGAAGAGCCCTGCTGGATCAGCCCAGTGGTCCATCTAGTCCAGCATCCTGTCTTACACAGTGGCCAGCCAGTTCCTCTGGAGGGCCAACAGCAGGGCAGAGAGGCTGAGGCCTTCATAAGAACATCAGAAGAGCCCTGCTGGATCAGCCCAGTGGTCCATCTAGTCCAGCATCCTGTCTTACACAGTGGCCAGCCAGTTCCTCTGGAGGGCCAACAGCAGGGCAGAGAGGCTGAGGCCTTCATAAGAACATCAGAAGAGCCCTGCTGGATCAGCCCAGTGGTCCATCTAGTCCAGCATCCTGTCTTACACAGTGGCCAGCCAGTTCCTCTGGACGGCCAACAACAGGGCACAGAGGCCGAGGTCTTCTCCTTCTGTTGCCTCCTGGCTCCGGGATTCCACGGACTAGTGCTGCTGAATGTAGAAGTTCAGTCACCATGGCTCGGAGCCACGAATCTATCTAACCCCTTTTCAAACTGTTTGTTCCTGTGCCCATCACTATACCCTCAGGCAGACAATTCCACTTTTTAATCATTCTCTGTGTAAAGAAGTCTTTCCCTTTGTCCGTCCTGAACCTACTGCCTATCGGCTTCATTGGATGCCCTCAAGTTCTAGTATTCTGGGGAGAGGGCGAAAAATCTATCCTGACTGTAGCCGCGGACCCCTGGTGGCGGTCCGCGTACATAACACCCGGGTTCCAGCATTATGGGAGGGGGAGAAAAGCTCCTCCTCATCCACTCCCCTCATCGGTGGTTCAGTGGTACAGCCTCTGCTTGGCATACAGAAGATCTCAGGTTCAACCCTCCGCATCTCCGGTTTAAAAGGACCAGGGAATCGGTGACGTGGGAGACCTCCGCCTGAGACCCTGGAGAGCTGCTGCCAGTCTGGGTAGACAATACTGACTTTGCAAAAAGTGCTAGGTACGGCCATTCCATTTACACCTGAAGTGTCATTATTAAATCTTTTGCCGAAAGATTTTAGTAAGGATGACCGTTACCTTATTATATATTTGACTACTTCTGCTAGACTTTTATATGCTACATACTGGAAGACATCTGAGACACATACGAAACGAGAATTTTTAAACAAAGCTTTTGGAGGCAGCTGAAATGGACAAACTGACTTTAGTGATGAAGGGACGCTCGGACTCTGCATTCCAGAATACTTGGTCACGATTTTATAGCTGGTATAATAACTATATAAAGGTAGAAATAAATAAATGACAGAGTCCAAGAAAACAAAGTTCATATAACCCAATAAGGTAGAAACTTAATTATATTTACTCATAGTATATAGTTGTAGAAAATAATGTTTGTATTTAGAAGAGAAGAGGAGATTGGATTTATATCCCGCCCTTCACTACCCAAAGGTGTCTCAGAGCGGCTTTCAACTCCTCTCCCTTCCCCTCCCCACAACAGACACCCTGTGAGGTAGAAGAAGAAGAAGAAGAAGAGATTGGATTTATACCCCGCCCTTCACTTGGAGTCTCAGAGCGGCTTACAAACTCCTTTCCCTTCCCCTCCCCACAACAGACACCCTGTGACAGAACTATGGCTTGCCCAAGGTCATCCAGCAGGTGCAAATGGAGGAGTGGGGAATCAAACCCGGTTCTCCCAGATTAGAGTCCGCACACTTAACCACTACACCAAAGGAGTCATAGGGTGGCTTACAATCTCCGTTCCCTTCCCCTCCCCACAATAGACACCCTGTGAGGTAGATAGGGCTGAGAGAGCTCTGACAGAAATGGCTCTTTTTCATGAACAGCTGTGCCAGAACTATGGCCTGCCCAGGGTCATCCAGCAGGTGCAAGTGGAGGAGTGGGGAATCAAACCCGGTTCTCCCAGATTAGAGTCTGCGCACTTATCCACTACACCAAACTGGCTCTCATTTCGGCAGAAGAAATATAATAACTATGAAGATTTATTACCCCCATCAATGTTAATGTTTTGTATGTATGTGTTAATGATTGTATGTTAAGTCTGTATTGTTTTGTGATGGGAAAAACTTCATACAATTCTGCCCTTAGGGGCAGTTTTAAAAAAAATAAGGTTCGATTCGATATAAGGCAACTCCATGTCTTCCCGAACTCTCACGAAAGTTCGGGAAACCCTGCGAAGATGCACGGCTCAACCATACTGTGTTCAAAGGAGCCCGGGAAGCAATGCGGGGGTGGGGGGGGGATATTTTCTGCCAGGGGGCAGAGAGATAGGAGAAGCAGAGAGCTACAGACCACCATAAGCACCCCTTCCAGCATCTTGGAAACCAGCATGGGCAACTCCAGACGGTATAGAAAAACCACATAAAGAAACAACGAAGTACTCCTTCATGGAATTCCCTGCCACAAGACACAGGGAGGGATGTTCGATACCGGCCAAAACAACCCATGAGTCATTTTAAAATCAAATGCAATCCCAGCTGCGAGGATAAACTGCAAAAAAATAAAAATATCAAGGTAAGCATTCCTTGCGAAAACAGCTTAATGCGTTACAGCACCTTGGCTCCGTCCACTCCAAACGCTGCGTAGTCTCTCGGAACACATTTCTAGGTCAAGCGGAGGACACGTTCTGCTCTCAGAACGAGAGGCAGTGTGGTGTCATGGCCAGCGTGTCGGGCAAGGGTCTGGGAGGGCCAGATTCGAATCCCTACTTCTGCCACGGAAGATCGTTAGTTGCTTTCTGTGGCCCCAGAAGGTCGGACCAGAACCGACGGGTTGAAATGAAATCAGAAGCGTTTTTGGCTAAACATGAGGAAGGGCCAAAAAAACCAGCAAATAACAACTGTGTACTGCACAAACCCGCACCAAAGTTAACAAAAAGAGACTTCAACACAAATGAAGTCTGGAATAGATATCAACACTTTTCCTAGGTATTGTTCAGTGTTTCGGACTTCATTGTTTCCCTTTGAGAAATTTCTATTCTGGACTTTGTTCTTTCCCTTTGGGATATTGTGGACTTTTGTATTTTCCTATGATGGATTACATGTGTTGAATTACCTTTGTGTTGAAGTCTCTTTTTGTTAACTTTGGTGCGGGTTTGTGCAGTACACAGTTGTTATTTGCTGGTTTTTTTGCCATTGTTTACTGTGGACTGTATTATTGTTGTTGTTGTAAACATGAGGAAGAACTTCCTGGCAGTTGGAGCGGTTCCTCAGTGGAACGGGCTTCCTTGGGAGGGGGTGGGCTCTCCTCCTTTGGAGGTTTTCAAGCAGAGGCCATGTGACGGAACGGGGACCTGCCCTCAGCCCTGGGAGACTGAGCAGCCGTTCTGTGGCTCGCAAGCCCGTTTTCGCCGGCCCACCCTGCCTGGTGGGGCTATTTCCCTTCTTCATTCGCTGCCACCACTCACTGGATTCACACTGCCTTCCTAGAGGGACAGTGAAACCCCCTCTGGCTGATCCCCCCACATTGAGAAGTGGGTACTGCAATCTTTGGGCGCCCCCTGGAGAGTTGGCAGCCCCTCTGAGTTGGGTCCGTTTGGTTTTCCTGGCCTCCTTTTTGCCCCTGGTAACGTGCTGAGTGGGGAGGACTAAGTGGCCAAGGCACTTCCAGGCCTTATAACTCAAAAAGGTTTATTTGAACGATATACAAGTTAGGCACAAACATTAACACAACCGGGCACAGAAAATAAACAGGAGTAAACCGTGGTTCCTCTGTCCCTACACACACCCTCTCTGCCTCTGGAGGTGATGGGATTTGCCTTCCCCCTCCTTGTTGATGTGGAGAGAAACTCCAGCCCTCCTCCTCAGGACTGGCCACCAGTTCTGCTACTCTCCTTGGCTCTCCACCACGATTATTAGTGGCCTGGATTGCCATGGAGTGTGTAGTAGCAGGAGTCCCACCTGTACGCTCCCTTGAAGCTGCCGCCCAAGATGAGCCAAAGGCCAAGACTAGGCTGAGACTAAAAGCTTCCCCGGAGGGGCCAAAGCCTTTATCTGGCTGGCTCCGCCCCTGGGGTGGGTCCCTACTTTCCCGCTGTTTTCCCCTAAAGCTGCTGGGAAATGTAGGCCGGGAGATATGGCAGCCCCATTGTTCCCTATGGAGAAGAAGAAGAGAAGAAGAAGAGATTGGATTTATACCCCACCCATCACTTGGAGTCTCAGAGCGGTTTACAAACTCCTTTCCTTTCCCTTCCCCTCCCCACAACAGACACCCTATAAGGTGGGTGGGGCTGAGAGAGCTCTGACAGAAACTGCTCTTTTTTAAGGACAGCTGTGCCAGAGCTTGTGACTCATCCAAGGTCACATCAGCAGTTGCAAGTGGAGGAGTGGGGAATCAAACCCGGTTCTCCCAGATTAGAGTCCACACACTTAACCACTACACCAAACTGGAGCACCTCCCCCCTCCACAGGACTACCCGACTGGTAGCCATTTTAAAGTAACCTGCTATCTCTGCCTGGCAGCCATTTCGTTAAAGGCAGCCATTTAGTTACAGGCAGTTTGGAGTAGTGGTTAAGTGCGTGGACTCTGATCTGGAAGAAGCGGGTTTGATTCCCCACTCCTCCACTCGCACCTGGCTGGATGACCTTGGGCAAGGCGTAGTTCTGACAAGAGCTGTTCTTGAAAAAGAGCAGTTTCTGTCAAGAGCTCCCTCAGCCCCACCTGCCTCACAGGGTGTCTGTTGTGGGGAGGGGAAGGGAAAGGAGTTTGTAAGTCGCTCTGAGACACCTTTGGGTACTGAAGGAGAGGTATAAATCCAATCTCTTCTTCTTCTTCTTCTACCTCACAGGGTGTCTGTTGTGGGGAGGGGAAGGGAAAGGAGTTTGTAAGCCACTCTGAGACACCTTTGGGTAGGGAAGGACGGGGTATAAGTCCAATCTCTTCTTCTCTCTTCTATATGGCCCTCTGACAGCAGTGCTGATTCTGTGAACTGAGGCAGATCACGAGAAGGGAGGGCAGGGAGGGTTGCCTCAGTGCTTAGTTCTCGTGGCCCTTCCTTACACGCCCAGGGAAATGCTGATCAGCACTTTGGGGGTCAGGAAGCCATTTTTCCCCAGGCCAATTTGGCTGGAGATCCTGGGGGGGTTTTTGGTCATCTTCTGGGCATGGAGCAGGGGTCACTGGGTGTGTGTGTGTGTGTGTGGAGGGGGAGATATTTGTGAATTTCCTGCCTTGTGCAGGGGGTTGGACTAGATGACCCTGGAGGTCCTTTACGACTCTATGATTCTATGATCTTGGGCCAGTCACACCCACCCACTCAGCCTCATCTACTTCACAGGGCTATGGGGAGGATAAAATGGCGGATGGGGAGAATGCGGTGAGCCACCTGGGCTCCCCACGGGGGGGGGGGGGGGGGAAGGGGGGCACAAATGAAGTGAACAAATGAAACCCTGCGGATTTCCTTTCTCGGGAGCCGGACGGGATTGCGGGAGCGAGGGGGAGGTGGGAAGGCTCTGCGGCCCCTCCGTACTTCCCACCGTCGACTGGGCTCTTTTTGTAGCAGGTACTCATTTGCATATTAAGTGACACACCCCTAATGTAGCCAATCCTCCAAGACCTTACAGTAGCTCCTGTAAGAAGAGCTCTGTAAGCTCTTGGAGGATTGGCTACATTAGGGGGTGTGGCCTAACATGCAAAGGAGTTCCTGCTACAAAAAGAGCCTGGTCTACCTCACAGCTGTTGGGGGGACAAAACGGAGGAGAGGAAGGCACTTTGGGTCCCTATTGAGCTATAAATGAAGCAAATAATAATAATAAAAAAATCTGCTGGGGACGTTCCTTTCCTAGATGCACTCCACGGCCTGTTGAAATCTCGGTTCGGTCGAACTGGGGAGGGAAAGAGAACGAACAAAGACGGGAGAAATACCCGACGGCCGTTATCTCACCGATGTCCGAAGATGCAGCCCGGCTCTCTTCACTCTCCGAGGAGCTGACGTCGGGAATGGCCACCTTCTGGGCTGGGTACATCCCGCCGATGACCCGGGCCATCACCTCTTGCTCCACCCTGGCAAAAGAATTACGCGGATTCCTAATTGTCACTTCGATACCCTGCAGCGCGACGAATGCCAAAGAGGAGAGGGGACAGGTTTCGGTTGTCCGGAGCATGCAGGGTTCTTTAGATGGCTCTCTGTCGCTTCGGAGCTCGACACAAATGTCTAGTCCAGGGGTCCCCGGCCTTTTCCAGCCTATGGGCACCTCTGGAAGTCTGACTCGGGGTGGGGAGGCGCAACCACAAAATGGCTGCCGAAGGAGGCAGAGCCAAACACAACATGGCGGCTACGGGAGGCGGAGACACATACGCACAGAGGAAGCCCGAGCGAAGGGGAGAAGAGGGGTGATTTGAAAATTACACTGGGGAAGAGGAGGGTGAGGCACTAAATGCAGCTGCTGGTGTGACCTTGGGTCAGTCACAAGTTCTTTCAGAGCTGTTCTCTCACGAGCAGTCCTCGAGAGAGCTCTCTCAGCCCCACCTACCTCACGGGGTGTCTGTTGTGGGAAGGGAAAGGAGATTGCAAGCCGCTCTGAGACTCCTTTTGGGTACTGAAGGGGAGGTATAAATCCAATCTGTTCTTATTATTATTATATGAAACAAGAACAGAAGGTAGGCAGGGGTTTGGCAACCCTATTAGAGATAGAGATCAGGCAGCAGTGGGTCTGCCCTGACCTGAATAGCCCAGGCTAGCCCGATCTCGTCAGATCCTGGAAGCTAAGCAGGGGTCCACCTTGCCTAGTATTTGGGCGGGTGACCTCCAACGAATACCAGGGTCGTGACACAGAGGCAGGCAATGGCAAGCCACCGCTGAAACATATCCTGCCTAAAAACAAGCCTAGCTCGCCCCCTAGTGGTGCATAACACTAAAGGAGCTAGAACTTCCAGCTGCCAGACAATCTTAGGATCTCCTGGCTATTCTACACACAACGCCACATGATAATTAATTAATTACTTCTTCGCTTCATTCTAGCTGTATATGAAGAAGTGAGCTGTGACTCCCTGCCACACATTTTATTAGCCTTTAAGGTGCTCCTGGACTCTTGCTCTTTTCACGTATGTCAACGAAGCTACAGCAGAAACAGCTCCAGAACGTTGCAGAAAAGTCTCCCGGGGGAGGGGGGGGGCACTCCTGTGT
Organism: Gekko japonicus; assembly: GCF_001447785.1. Classification (NCBI taxonomy): domain Eukaryota; kingdom Metazoa; phylum Chordata; class Lepidosauria; order Squamata; family Gekkonidae; genus Gekko; species Gekko japonicus. The sequence continues at coordinate 78,001 of NW_015173723.1, read as the reverse complement.
TTTTCCTCCTCTGAAGTTCACCACCACCTTCCCAGTCGCCACTCCAAGAACTCACCAACTAACCAGCTTGTTTTCCAGGGTTTCCCGTCTTTCTATGATTTCATCCAGAACGTCTGCAGAGGTCTGAGGAGCGGAAGCGACCGGTGGAAAGGGCGGGCCGTTGTATTGCAGAGACCTCGTTTCCCCTCGCCTGTTCAACTCCAGAACCGGTTCCAGGAATTCTGGGATCTCGCCATCGTCGCTGTCCCCTTCCTCCTAATGCCAACAAAAGCCAAGCAAATCCTCAGCGCGTCCCGGTCGGCTTCAGGGCCAAGCGCCAGTGTTCCCTCTAAGCTGCGACAGTGTGAGCCGGCTCACCGCTTCTCAGCCTCCGGCTCGCACATTTTTGTCTTCGCTCGGGGTGGCTCCAGAGCAGACTAATTGATGCAGCAGCCAAATGGCTCGCTCACAACTTTAGTGCCAGTCGCTCACAAAGTAGACTTTTTGCTCACAAGACTCCACAGCTTAGAGGGGGCACTGCCAAGCACATGTCTATGTTTGAAATGTCCGCAAGGACGACAAAATAACTAAACCCCCGCGCTTCAGAAGGTCTTATTTAAAAATGTAGACCAATTCCACTCAGGTCACAAAGCACCATCAGCGTCCAGCGGCTTGAAGAGCTACACTAGTCTGAGCTTGTGATGTGAAATTTACTATGAGAATGTCGGCTAACAGGTGATGAAATACTTTCCTAACTCATTAGGATAATGATTTTATGCTTAATAGAGGATCTTTCTGTATAAAGCACACTGACATAGTTTCAGAATATTGTATTCTGAGGTACAGGGCTATTTTTGGGCAGGAACGCACAGGAACGGAGTTCCGGCTGGCCTCAGAGTTGGCCACGCCCACTACAGCGAAAACCTGTGCGTCTGTGGCGTGGCTACAGAGGGAAGGCCTGGAGAGCGACCCCCCCACCCCCGGCGACTCGAGACAGGCGGGCCATGGGGGGCTGGAAGGATCGGGGAGTCATTTAAATACCTCCCCGTGCCTTCCCCAGCCTGTCCAAGGGCCAGCTTGCCCAGGCTCCCCACAGCCGCGGGGCACCCGACCAAGCCAAGGAAAGGCATGTGGGTGTGGCCTAATATACTAATGAGCTGGACTGTCATGGGGTGTGGCCTAATGTGCTAATGAGTTTCTGCTGTTGGGTGTGGCCTATTATGCTAATGAGTTCCTGCTGGGCCTTTTCTACAAAAAAAGCCCTGCTGAGGTACTTTTAACCATTTGAAGCTTTTCTGATATTAATTTCTGTATTGACAAATTAAAACAATAAAGTATTTAATTATTTTTTAAAAAAAGATCTTGGAAGCTAAGCAGGGTCAGCCCTGCTTCGTCTTTGGCTGGGAGACCTGCCAAGGAAGACCAGGGTTGCTCCGCAGAGGACGGCAACGGCCAACCACCTCTACTCATCTGCAGTATAGACCGCCTGCTTGTGACAGAGCATCCGTTCGGCATGCAAAGGTGCCAGCTTCAAGCCCCAGTATCTCCAGCTAAGAAGCAGAAGAAGAGATTGGATTTATACCCCACCCTTCACTTTGGTGTCGTGGCTGAGTGCGCGGACTCTAATCTGGGAGGAACCAGGTTTGATTCCCCACTCCTCCACTCGCAGCTGCTGGATGACCTTGGGCAAGCCAAACATCTGTCAGAGCTGTTCTCTCAAGGGCAGTCCTCGAGAGAGCTCGCTCAGCCCCAACTACCTCACAGGGTGTCTGCTTGTGGGGAAGAGGAAGGGAAAGGAGTTTGTCAGCCGCTCCGAGACACCTTTGGGTAGTGAAGGGCAGGGTATAAATCCAATCTCTTCTTCTTCTTCTTCTACCTCACAGGGTGTCTGCTGTGGGGAGGGGAAGGGAAAGGAGTTTGTAAGCCGCTCTGAGACTCCGAGTGAAGGGAGGGGTATAAATCCAATCTCTTCTTCTACTACTTGAAGGAGTCTCAGAGCAGCTTACAAACTCCTTTCCCTTTCCCTCCCCACAACAGACACCCTGTGAGGTAAAAGAAGAGATTGGATTTATACCCCGCCCTTCACTACCCAAAGGTGTCTCAGAGCAGCTTACAAACTCCTTTCCCTTCTCCTCCCCACAACAGACACCCTGAGTACCAGGTCGGGCTCAAGGATTTGGTCTTGACCTTTAAGGCCCTAAACGGCCAGGGACCAACGTACCTACGGGACCGCCTCTCCTGGCATGTCCCCCGGAGAGCATTGCGCTCAGGAGTTCGACCCTTACTGGGAGCCCCAGGCCTAAAGAGCGTCCAGCCATCCTCAACCAGAGCCGGAGCGGGATAGAAATCCAAATAAATAAATAAAACAAGGCACCAAACGCGCACAAACGCAACCATGCCGCCCTGAGCCTTCGGGGAGGGCGGGATACAAATCTAAAGAATAAATAAAAAATAAATAAAATCCCAGCTGCACTTTGTTTTTAAGCAGAGTCCCTTCCTTTCAGAGCGGGCTGCATTCCACAAGCCAGATTCCTATTCCTGGCAGGCATAAAGGCCTCCGCTCATGGCAGGAGCCGACTGTGTTGTTGACCCAAGCCGGCTCACATGGATAAAAGCTGGAAGCCTTGAAAACAGAGAGAGACAGAGGGTGTTTGGAAGAATAATCAAGAGAAGTCTGGTATGGAAGCAATTTTTTAAAAGGCTGGGGAGAAGACAGGGGCTAGGATCCAAAGAGCCGCTTGAGACAGAGGCAGTGGGATTTTGAGACATAGGCCCCACCTCTTGGACCTTTTGTATTCGCAACAGCTTGAAATGGTCCATTTCAAAAAGAAGAGGAGGAGGAGGAGGAGGAGGAGGAGGAGGAGGAGGAGGAGGAGGAG
>NW_015173723.1:71709-75055 GCF_001447785.1 Gekko japonicus | reverse complement strand
GAGCTCTTTCCAGACCTGTCCTTGAGAGAACAGCTCTGACAGAACTATGGTTTGCCCAAGGTCATCCAGCAGCTGCAAGCGAAGGAGTGGGGAATCAAACCCGGTTCTCCCAGATTAGAGTCCGCGCACTTAACCACTACACCAAACTGGCTCTCATTTCACCATCTGGATCGGGAGGCAGCTGGTCAAGAAACACAAGACTGGAGCCACACCAGGCATGCAGAGAGCTGGTTGCGAGGTTCGCAGGACGCCGGCCACGGATGGTGTTTCTGCCCCTCCTTTCCTGCCCCGATTAAGTTATGTGGACGTCACTGTTTTATCACGCTTTATCTACGTATATCTACAAATAGCAGAGGAAAGAAGGAAAGCGAAAGGCAAAGACAAAAAGGAAAGATTTACCCAACTTAATGCGGAAAGATTTACCCAACTGAACGCAGATTTCCAGAGAACAGCAAGGAGAGATAAGGAGGCCTTCCTGAATGAACAGTGCAAAGTAATAGAAGAAAACAATAGAATGGGAAGGACTAGAGATCTCTTCAAGAAAACTGGAGAAATCAAGGGAGCGTTCCATGCAAAGCTGGCCATGATAAAGGACAAAAACGGTAGGGACCTAACAGAAGCAGAAGAGATTAGGAAAAGATGGCAAGAATACACAGAAGAACTATACAAGAAAGACCTCGATGTCCTTGACAACCACGACGGTATAATCACTGACCTCGAGCCAGACATCCTGGAATGTGAAGTTAAATGGGCCTTAGAAAGCATTACTAACAACAAAGCTAGTGGAGGTGATGGTATTCCAGCTGAGCTATTCAAAGTCTTAAAAGTTGATGCTGTTAAAGTGCTGCACTCAATTTGCCAGCAAATTTGGAAAACGCAACAGTGGCCACAGGATTGGAAAAGGTCAGTATACATTCCAATCCCAAAGAAGGGCAATGCCAAGGAATGTTCAAACTATCGCACAATTGCACTCATATCACATGCTAGCAAGGTCATGCTCAAGATCCTACAAGCTAGGCTTCAACAGTACGTGGATAGAGAACTACCAGAAGTACAAGCTGGGTTTCGAAGAGGTAGAGGAACTAGAGATCAAATTGCCAACATTCGCTGGATTATGGAGAAAGCAAGAGAGTACCAGAAAAATATCTACTTCTGCTTCATTGACTATGCTAAAGCCTTTGACTGTGTGGATCACAACAAACTATGGCAGGTCCTTAAAGAGATGGGAGTACCAGACCACCTCACATGTCTCTTGAGAAACCTGTATAAGGGCCAAGAAGCGACAGTTAGAACCGGATATGGAACAACTGATTGGTTTAGCATAGGAAAAGGAGTACGACAAGGATGTATATTGTCGCCTTGCTTATTTAATATATATGCAGAGTACATCATGCGAAATGCTGGCCTGGATGAATCACAAGCGGGAATTAAGATTGCTGGGGAAAAGATCAACAACCTCAGATATGCAGACGATACCACTCTAATGGCAGAAAGTGAAGAGGACCTAAAGATCCTCTTGCTCAGGGTAAAAGAGGAGAGCGCAAAAGTGGGCTTGAAGCTCAACATCAAAAAAACTAAGATCATGGCATCCGGCCCCAACACTCCTTGGCAAATAGAAGGGGAAGTCGTGGAAGTAGTGACAGACTTCATGTTCCTGGGATCCCAGATCACCGCAGACTGTGACAGCAGCAATGAAATTAAAAGACGCCTGCTCCTTGGGAGGAAAGCGATGGCGAACCTAAACAGCATGATAAAAAGTAGAGACATCACCCTGCCAACAAAAGTCCGCATGGTCAAAGCAATGGTATTCCCAGTAGTCATGTATGGCTGCGAGAGTTGGACTATAAGGAAGGCCGAGCGCCGAAGAATAGATTCTTTTGAACTATGGTGCTGGAGAAGACTCTTGAGAGTCCCCTGGACTGCAAGAAGAACAAATCAGTCAATCCTAAAAGAAATCAACCCTGACTGTTCCCTGGAAGGCCAGATAATGAAACTGAAGCTCAAATACTTTGGCCACCCAATGAGAAGGGACCACTCACTGGAGAAGACCCTGATGCTGGGAAAGACTGAAGGTCAAAGAAGACGGGGACGGCAAAGGATGAGATGGTTAGACAGTGTCATCGATGCAACGAACATGAAATTGAGCCAACTTCAGAGGACGGCGGAAGACAGGAAGGCCTGGCGTTATCTGGTCCAGGGGGTCGCAAAGAATCGGACTCGACTGTGTGACTGAACAACAAAAAGCTCAAACTAACTCAGCTTAGAGGGAACACTGCTCAGAATATAATTAATGTATCTAGGATATCTGTTATCCCTCCTTTGCCTTCACTGGCCTCGCCTTCCTGTGCCCTCACTTGCCAATTAATCTGACAGGCCGTGACGACCCACATGATGTTGTTGATGATACCACAGTGCTGCAGTCAGCATGACAGTGTCGTGGATGGCCGCAAACAAAACCACACGGGCCACCCCGCATCCAGTCAGATTAAACGGAAGAGAGAGCAGATCAAAAAGCCCCCTGCCGGGGGGGGGGGGGAACCAAAGAACAACCCCCATGCAAGACTTTTGCCTTCCATATGATCCAAAACTTCCCCGGTTCATAACTTTCCGCAAGGAGAGACGAGCATTCTGCCAAACGTTTTGCAAACGTTTCCGAAAAGTGCGTGTCCTTTCAGCAAAGCCGTCGGGAGGGGCTCCCTCCCCCTTTTGAAGTCTCAAATGTTTTTGCCGTCTTGAAACATCAACATCGATGCGCGCTGATTAAAGCTGACTTCTCGCGCCTCTTCCAGCTCGTCGCCCACCCGGTCCCCGGCCAAACATGTGCTATAGCCCTGGAATGTTTTTGAAGGCCTTGCGGTCGAAAACACAGCCCGGCGCTGCCCAAGGGAGACGATGAAAGCAATTCCTGAGAAAATGGAAACTGAAGAGCAGAACCCCACCCGGCTCCCGCTGCAAGAAGTGGCATTCCGGGTATCGTTTCGGGCTGCTTCGCAAAGCGGCTGGGCTTTGCATGTGCTGCAGATAAGAGGTTTTTAAGCCCCCAAAGGGAAGGGGGAAAGTTTCCTCTGAACAGGAGAATTCCTGCTCCCGATCCTACCATGACTCACTGCGAATTTAGGCAGTTCATGAGAGGGAGGGCTGGGAAGAATGAGCCAGTGCTCAGATCTCATGGCCCGTTCTTACACGGCTGGCCGGGGTAAAGCTGGTCACCACTCTGGGGTGAGGAAGGAATTGTCCTCCAGGCCAGATTGGACAAAAATCCTGGAGGGATTTTTTTGCCTTCCTCTGGGCGCAGAGCAGGGATCACTGGGGGAGTGGGGGTGGGAAGGCAGCTGTGCATTTCCTG
>NW_015173723.1:66651-71059 GCF_001447785.1 Gekko japonicus | reverse complement strand
GGAAGAAAAGAGGAATGTGAAGAAGAGAGAGAGAGAGAGAGAGAGAGAGAGAGAGAGAGAGAGAGAGAGAGATATGGAGAGATGGATGATAGGTAGGTAGATAGATAGATAGATGATAGTTGTGAATTTCCTGCATTGTGCACGGGATTATGGATGGATAGATGATCTACAGAGAGAGAGAGAAATAGATAGACAGACAGACAGACAGATGGATGGATGATAGGTAGGTAGATAGATAGATAGATAGATAGATAGATAGATAGATAGATAGATAGATAGATAGATAGATAGATAGATAGATAGATAGATAGATAGATAGATAGATAGATAGATAGATAGATAGATAGATAGATAGATAGATAGATAGATAGATAGATAGATAGATAGATAGATAGATAGATAGATAGATGATAGTTGTGAATTTCCTGCATTGTGCACGGGATTATGGATGGATAGATGATCTACAGAGAGAGAGAGAAATAGATAGACAGACAGACAGACAGATAGATGGATGGATGATAGATAGATGATAGGGAGGTAGGTAGATAGATAGATAGATGTGAATTTGATTGAATCTGGGACCTTCTGTGTGCCAAGCAGATGCTCTACCACTGAGCCCCTCCCCTAAATTATCCATTGATTTATCTGACCCCTCTTCAAAAGACTCATGAAACTGCCTTATACTGACTCAGACCCTTGGTCCATTGAGGTCAGTCTTGTCCACTCAGACGGGCAGCGGCTCTCCAGGGTCTCGGGCTGAAGTCCTTCCCATCCCCTCCTGCCTGGCCCTTTTCAACTGGAGATGCCGGGGATGGAACCTGGGGCCTTGTGCGTGCCAAGCAGAGTCCCTGCCACACAGTCAGCAGATTTGCTGCGTGCTGCTTTTAGGCCCCCGTCGCTCTGTCTGGATCAGCGACTGTTCCACGTTAAAAACTGGTCCTCTGGAGTCAAGGGTGCTGTGACGTGGTGCTATCCAGTGGCATGACTTCTCCCAAACCCTACAGTGACCAGAATAGTCTAAGAGCCAGTCTTGTTAGGCAGGTGACACAGGTTCAGAGGTGCACTGGCATACAGCCACAGTGCCCTTTTCCCCCAGTTTCATACAGCCAGTGCCCTGGTCAGTGGGCCAGCACTGCTGTACACAACCTAGCCCTCTTGCCGAGGTTTGAAGCCGTGAAGTTGTTTGGCGCTGCACTTCAGATGCATTATTCAAAAAGCCACTGACTTCAACAAGTAGAATTTAGAATCACAGAGTTGAAAGGGATCCCCCAGGGTCATCTACACCAACCTCCTGCACAAGGAATTCACACATGGAATTCACTGCCACAGGACCATAAAGGAAATTGTTCAGTAAAAACATATCCAGGCACAAAGTGAATATGCGCATACAGTCTTTTTAGTGCAATCACTAGCCCAGTAGATATAAAATCAACCTATGGTCCACAAATAATCTTCTTAGATTGTGTTGCCACAATAATTACAAGTATGGTCCTAATTGAAATTATATTTTGTATACATTTTTGATTGTGTTTTATGAGTGTAACTATTTACCATCTAGCCACACTTGTATGACCTCTGAGGAAGGCCGATCCGGCCGAAATGCGTCAGGTCATTTTTTTAGCCGTGGTTATGATTATGGTTTATGTATATTGGCTGTAATTGGGCCCCTATATATGTTTTATTTTGATATTATTAATAAATACATGTACTTCTTTTTATGAATAGGTTTTAATATTGGCCCTCTTTTCCACTAAACCTTTGTTTGGTTTTGGATTTCTTTGTTAGGTTTAGTTTTCTTTCCCTTTTTTGTCCCTGCTTGGGGGGGAGCAACAGTGGGAGGGCTTCTAATGTCCTGGCCCCACTGCTGGACCTCCTGATGGCACTGGTATTTCTGGCCACTGTGTGACACAGAGTGTTGGACTGGATGGGCCTTTGGCCTGATCCAACATTGGCGTCTCTTATGTTCTTAAGGCAGGAAATTCACAAATACCTCCCCCCTCAACACCCCCAGTGACCGCTGTTCCACGCCCAGAAGATGACAAAAAACTGGCCTGGAGAAAAATTGCTTCCTGACTCCAAAGTGGTGATCGGCAGTTCTCTGGGCGTGTAAGAAAGGGCCACGAGAACTAAGCACTGGGGCAACCCTTCCTGACCTCCCTTCTCATTATCTTCCTAAATTCACAGAATCCGCATTGCTGTCAGGTGGCCCTCTAGCCTCTGCTTGGAAACCTCCAAAGGAGGAGAGCCCACCACCTCCCGAGGAAGCCTGTTCCACTGAGGAATCGCTCTAACTGTCAGGAAGTTCTTCCTAATGTTTAGCCGGAAAACTCTTCTGATTTAATCGCAACCCGTTGGTTCTGGCCCGACCTTCTGGGGCAACAGAAAACAACTACGCGCCATTCTCTATAGGACAGCCCTTTGAGTACTTAGAATCACAGAATGTTAGAGTTGGAAGGGACTTTGCAGGTCATCTAGTCCAACCCCCTGCACTCTGCAGGATGGATGCAGCTGTTTCTTTAAGAGTCCATTTGTAGTGGAAGGTGCCATCAGTTTGCAGCTTAATTATGGCAACAGCACAGGGTTTCCAGGGCAGGAGACGTTCAGAGGTGGTTTGCCATTGCCTGCCTCCATGTAGCAAACCCTGGACTAGAGATGTAAAATTTCCGGAGATTTTGAAGCTCGGAAAAAAACCCGTTTCCCCCCCAGTTTTTTTCAGGAAAAAACGGGAATTTTTGGAAAAATTGGAAAGAAAAAAAGCTACATTAGCTTTTCTTTTGTCTTTTCTAGATTGAAAGTCATTCTGTAACTTTAGGAACATAAAATATGACTATGGACATTTTAACTTGGCATGAAATTATCACAACTAGCCTATTAAGAATATAGTGTATCCAAACAATTATTACAAACAGAATACCCACCCACATGCAAAAACAAAACTGAAAACTTTTTATTTTCTTTTGACAATCGCGCCTCCTAAAGGAAGAAATGTGTCTTGTTCTTGCATTGGAGAGTTCAGTTTGTAACCTAGGACTTGCTTGTCCTCAGTGCACAGAAATTAGATCAATCTGATACCATATATATATTAGAAATGATTTGGAAAATATTTGAACACCTTGTCTTAAAATATTTTATTCATCATGTTAAAATACAACGTTCCATGATCAATTTCTTTTCTTTTTTCAATTTTTTCAATTTTTCGGGGGGGGTGGGGAGGCTTCAGGACAAAAACGGGGAAAAAACGTTTTTCCCCCCTGAATTTTTCCGTTTTTTTCCCAGGCCTTCCCATCTCTACCCTGGACTCCCTCGATGGTCTCCCATCCAACTACTAACCGGGGCCAACCCTGCTTAGCTTTCAAGGTCTCACAAGATCAGCCTAACATGGACTATCCGGGTCAGGGCAAGAGTCCTTTAGACACGAATAAATATTATCCAATGGGCAGTAACGGCCTCATCCAAAGGATGTGTCCCCCCCCCCTCCCCGCAAAAGAAAACCCACCTGAGTGACATCAGGAACATCAACGAAGTCAGTGCCGGGAAGCTGCAGTCCTTCTTCTTCTTCCTGGTGCCCACTGTCTTCTGGAGTGCCCTGTAAGTGGGAGGGCAAGCAAAAAGTTGAGATTCAGCTGGGGGAGACACCTCAGAAATACAATTGCAGCCTTCCAGAGGCCCCTGCTCTGCAGCGAAGAAGGCTGCAGCTGAATCAATGTGGACTATTTCACTCCATGAAATTGCTGAGCGGTCAGGTTAGAACAGATAAAAGGAAGTCCTTCTTCACCCAAAGAGTGATGAACACGTGGAGTTCACTGCCGCAGGAGGTGGCGGTGGCTATAAGGATGGACGGCTTCAAGTGGGAATTAGATAAGCATATGGAGCAGAGGTCCATCAGTGGCTATTAGCTCCACAAGGAGCTGCGGTGGCTCAAGTGGTTAAGATGCTGAACTGCAGGCTGTGGAAGGTCAGTAGTTCAGAAGTTCAAGACCCAGGTGCCGCATGACGGAGTGAGCTCCCGTCTCTGGTTCCAGCTCCTGCCAACCTAGCAGTTCGAAAGTGAGAAATTGCAAGTAGATAAATAGGTACCACTTCGGTGGGAAGGTCACAGCGTTCCGTGCGCCTTGGGGTTTAGTCATGCCGGCCACATGACCATGGAAATGTCTTCGGACAGCGCTGGCTCTTCGGCTTTGAAACGGAGATGAGCACCGCAACCCTAGAGTTGGACTCGACTGGCTTTCGAGCAAGGGAACCTTTACCTTTATAGGTAGGAACTCTGGGGCAAATGATGCTCTGTCTTCTTGGTGCTTGGGGGGGGGGTGAACAGTGGGAGGGCTTCTAGGGTCCTGGCCCCACTGGTGGGCCTCCTGATTGCACTGGTATTTCTGGCCACTGTGTGACACAGAGTGTTGGACTGGAT
>NW_015173723.1:14693-66622 GCF_001447785.1 Gekko japonicus | reverse complement strand
TTTTTTTAAAGGACGGGGGGGGGGGGGAGCGTACGTAGAACAGAAGAAAACAGAGCAATGTGTACAAATGTCTCCAGCAAGTGAGATCATACAAACATCAGCTAGGTAAAGAACAAAGTCTGAGTCCAGGGGCACCTTGAGGCCCGACGAAGTCTAATTCTGGGTATAAAAGCTTTTGTGTGTGCAGGCACATTGTATTTCATGTGCATTTTGTGTGTACATTTCGTGTGCATGCGCACTGTATCTGAAGAAGTGTGCACGCACATGGAAGCTTATACCCAGAATTAAACTTGTTGGTCTTGTAGGTGCCCCTGGACTCAACACTTCGTTCTGTTGTCTCACAGGGGAGATCCCCGGCATCTCCAGTTAAAAAGATCAGGTAGGAGGTGATGTGGAAGACCTCCGCCTGAGACCCTGGGGAGCCATGAAATGGGGCTGTAGCTCAGTAGAAGAGCCTCTGCTTGGCACGCAGAAGGTCCCAGGTTCAATCGCCGGCATCTCCAGTTAAAAAGATCAGGTAGGAGGTGATGTGGAAGACCTCCGCCTGAGACCCTGGGGAGCCATGAAATGGGGCTGTAGCTCAGTAGAAGAGCCTCTGCTTGGCACGCAGAAGGTCCCAGGTTCAATCGCCGGCATCTCCAGTTAAAAAGATCAGGTAGGAGGTGATGTGGAAGACCTCCGCCTGAGACCCTGGGGAGCCATGAAATGGGGCTGTAGCTCAGTAGAAGAGCCTCTGCTTGGCACGCAGAAGGTCCCAGGTTCAATCGCCGGCATCTCCAGTTAAAAAGATCAGGTAGGAGGTGATGTGGAAGACCTCCGCCTGAGACCCTGGGGAGCCATGAAATGGGGCTGTAGCTCAGTAGAAGAGCCTCTGCTTGGCACGCAGAAGGTCCCAGGTTCAATCGCCGGCATCTCCAGTTAAAAAGATCAGGTAGGAGGTGATGTGGAAGACCTCCGCCTGAGACCCTGGGGAGCCATGAAATGGGGCTGTAGCTCAGTAGAAGAGCCTCTGCTTGGCACGCAGAAGGTCCCAGGTTCAATCGCCGGCATCTCCAGTTAAAAAGATCAGGTAGGAGGTGATGTGGAAGACCTCCGCCTGAGACCCTGGGGAGCCATGAAATGGGGCTGTAGCTCAGTAGAAGAGCCTCTGCTTGGCACGCAGAAGGTCCCAGGTTCAATCGCCGGCATCTCCAGTTAAAAAGATCAGGTAGGAGGTGATGTGGAAGACCTCCGCCTGAGACCCTGGGGAGCCATGAAATGGGGCTGTAGCTCAGTAGAAGAGCCTCTGCTTGGCACGCAGAAGGTCCCAGGTTCAATCGCCGGCATCTCCAGTTAAAAAGATCAGGTAGGAGGTGATGTGGAAGACCTCCGCCTGAGACCCTGGGGAGCCATGAAATGGGGCTGTAGCTCAGTAGAAGAGCCTCTGCTTGGCACGCAGAAGGTCCCAGGTTCAATCGCCGGCATCTCCAGTTAAAAAGATCAGGTAGGAGGTGATGTGGAAGACCTCCGCCTGAGACCCTGGGGAGCCATGAAATGGGGCTGTAGCTCAGTAGAAGAGCCTCTGCTTGGCACGCAGAAGGTCCCAGGTTCAATCGCCGGCATCTCCAGTTAAAAAGATCAGGTAGGAGGTGATGTGGAAGACCTCCGCCTGAGACCCTGGGGAGCCATGAAATGGGGCTGTAGCTCAGTAGAAGAGCCTCTGCTTGGCACGCAGAAGGTCCCAGGTTCAATCGCCGGCATCTCCAGTTAAAAAGATCAGGTAGGAGGTGATGTGGAAGACCTCCGCCTGAGACCCTGGGGAGCCATGAAATGGGGCTGTAGCTCAGTAGAAGAGCCTCTGCTTGGCACGCAGAAGGTCCCAGGTTCAATCGCCGGCATCTCCAGTTAAAAAGATCAGGTAGGAGGTGATGTGGAAGACCTCCGCCTGAGACCCTGGGGAGCCATGAAATGGGGCTGTAGCTCAGTAGAAGAGCCTCTGCTTGGCACGCAGAAGGTCCCAGGTTCAATCGCCGGCATCTCCAGTTAAAAAGATCAGGTAGGAGGTGATGTGGAAGACCTCCGCCTGAGACCCTGGGGAGCCATGAAATGGGGCTGTAGCTCAGTAGAAGAGCCTCTGCTTGGCACGCAGAAGGTCCCAGGTTCAATCGCCGGCATCTCCAGTTAAAAAGATCAGGTAGGAGGTGATGTGGAAGACCTCCGCCTGAGACCCTGGGGAGCCATGAAATGGGGCTGTAGCTCAGTAGAAGAGCCTCTGCTTGGCACGCAGAAGGTCCCAGGTTCAATCGCCGGCATCTCCAGTTAAAAAGATCAGGTAGGAGGTGATGTGGAAGACCTCCGCCTGAGACCCTGGGGAGCCATGAAATGGGGCTGTAGCTCAGTAGAAGAGCCTCTGCTTGGCACGCAGAAGGTCCCAGGTTCAATCGCCGGCATCTCCAGTTAAAAAGATCAGGTAGGAGGTGATGTGGAAGACCTCCGCCTGAGACCCTGGGGAGCCATGAAATGGGGCTGTAGCTCAGTAGAAGAGCCTCTGCTTGGCACGCAGAAGGTCCCAGGTTCAATCGCCGGCATCTCCAGTTAAAAAGATCAGGTAGGAGGTGATGTGGAAGACCTCCGCCTGAGACCCTGGGGAGCCATGAAATGGGGCTGTAGCTCAGTAGAAGAGCCTCTGCTTGGCACGCAGAAGGTCCCAGGTTCAATCGCCGGCATCTCCAGTTAAAAAGATCAGGTAGGAGGTGATGTGGAAGACCTCCGCCTGAGACCCTGGAGAGCGGCTGCCGGTCTGAGTAGGCAATGGTGACCTTGTTGGATCAATTGGTCTGGTCAGTATAGGGCAGATTCATGTGTTCGTGTGTGTGTGTTCATTAAAATAAACTCTCCTCCTAAACATACCTCATTAAGATAAATTCAGGTGGGGCACCTTTAAGACCAAACAAGTTTAATTCTGGGTATGAGCTTTTGTGTGCATGCACACTTCTACAGATACATCGAAACAGGTCTCCTCAGGCCTTACAGAGAGGTAGGAAGCGAGGAGGGTTAGTTGCCGGGAAGGACTGATCAGAGTCAAGATGTATAAGTAACTGGGCGATATGCATAGCTGAGACTGGAGTAAAGCAGTGTTTTTAAAGCGGTGGCTCAGAGGTTAAGGCGCTGAGCTGCAGATCAGAATATCTGTAGTTCAGCAGCTCGAGACCCGAGTGCCGTGTGACGGAGTGAGCTCCCGTCTCTGGCCCCAGCTCCTGCCAACCTAGCAGTTTGAAAGGAAGACATTGAAAATAGATAAATACATACCACATCGGTAGGAAGGTAACAGCGTTCCGTGCACCTCGGCATCTAGTTATGCCAGCCACATGACCACAGAGAAGTCTTCGGACAGGGCTGGCTCTTCGCCTTGGAAACGGAGATGAGCACCGCCCCCTAGAGTCGGATTCGACTGGCTTTCGAGCGAGGGGAACCTTGACCTGTACTTTTTAACTTTTGTTTAAAAGCCCAAATTATGACTTTATGACTGAAGGGGGAGAAAACCTACATGTCAGAAACGGACAGCCATATCTACCTTTTTCGCTGCTCGGGTCGGAACAGGTGTGGAAGGATCTTGGCTCCCACTTGGGCTGCCGCTTGAGACGCTATCGATGTCAACGTTTGGGAGCACCTGGAAAGGGGAAAGGACAACCCACAAATGCATCAGACGACTTTCCCGATGTTCTGTCACACAAGGAGGACGGGCGTCCCACACGCTCTTCATCTCGTACACTGTGAAGCGTCTGGCCAGGGGCACACGATACGTGGTTGGGCCACAACTGGGCAGCGCTGGGAGCCAGAGGCCAAGCTGTCCTGTGGATATCACCGCCTGCTGTTCTCCAGCGTGAGTCGTTCGAAAACAGAGACGCCAGCGTGGAACTGCTAAATTAGAATTTTTCTCCCCACCCCACCGCTGCCCCAACTGAGGGGCTGAGCAAGAATCTAGGATAACTTGACCCAGGCCCATAGCTACAGTGAACCGTTGGGGGCCCCACCCCTCCTTCTTAAAGGCACAGCCTCACAAGAATTTCATCTGTAAATGCTTTTTTTCAATCATTTAAATACTTCTTCTTTTTTTTTTAAGCCATGCACTCCTTTAAGCAGAGTGGGGGTGCAGCAGTTGACCAATCCCCGCGCTGAGCAAGGGGGTTGGAGTAGGTGACCTCTAGGGTCCCTTCTAACTCTGTGTCAAGCAACTGGCCTCCTTTCAGAGAGTTTTTCTGCCTGAGTGTTCGCTTTCTGGACTCTAGAAGTCATCACCCCCACCTGCTGGCTTGTTCTCAGAATGGTTGCTTCAGCTGGCAGAAGCGATTAACCTGCAGCAGCTGAGAGCTGTCATCTAAAGTGGTTGGCAGCTTGCAATTTAGAGATCTGTCCTGGTAACAGCTTTCTTTAGGCTAAATGGCTTTTCTTTCTAGTTACTTCTTTGATTGGCTCAACTTCGTCAGGGGCCTCGCTTCAAATCCCGTATCTCTATTCCCCTCCCGCCTACAGAGTTAGTTCTGACACAGAATATAGGCACAGATGACTTGCCATCACTGTACTCAATAAACTTAAACCTTTTTGAAGGAATGTTGTTGAGAACCGATTGCTGCGAGACTCTGACAATTTATACCCCACCTTGTTCTGACCTTGTTCTCCTCTTCTTCATTTTATCCTCACAAAACAGCCCTGTGAGGTAGGCTAGGCTGAGGGTGCGCGACTGGCCCCAGGACACACCGCAAGTTTCCAGAGCACAAGTGGGGATCTGAACCTTGGTCTCCCGGATCGCAGCCGAAAACGGTAAGCCCGAATGGCCACTCAAAACGGCAAGTGGTCATCGAGAGAGACCGCTCACCCAAAAGACCATGGAAATAATTTCAACAGAAATGGCAAGCTTTTTATTCCTACTATGGAAACAACTTTTTTTTTTTTAAAGTTCTGGAACTACCTGAATATCATATTAAAGGTGATGAAGATATTGCTTATAAGGTTTTTACAACGGTTTAATTTTAGTATAGAAGTCTGTTCAATTGCTCAAGATATAACTTCCTCCATCGTTAATGGACTATTGTCAACCTTAGGAAATTTTCTGTCTATTTTCATAAAGAGAGAATCTAGCCCAGATTTTGTAATTCTGGAATATTCAAGTTTTATCGTTTGCTCTTACATTTGAAATATGTAATACATTCGGTAATATATCTGATTTTACTTGTTTTACACATAACAATTCATGACACTTAAGAAATTTGATGAATCCATAGTTCTCCCCTGCCCCCTTAATAGATTATCATTACCCTTAGGGAAGTTTCTGTCTTTTCTTAAAGAGAGAATCTATCCCAGATTTTGTAATTCTGCAATATTCAAGTTTTATTGTTTGCTTTTATATTTGAAATACGTAACACATTTGGTAATATATCTGATTTTACTTGTTGCACGTTAACAAATTCATAACACTTGAGAAATTTGATGAATCTATATTTCTCCCCTGCCCCCTTTTTCCCTCTGTATCCCACCCTTTTAAGAGAAAATAATAAAAATTCATTTATAAAAGAAAGGAGAGACCGCTGACCAATGCGCCTTCTAAGCTTTGGAATCTCATGAGCAAAAGTTCTCCTTTGGGAGCTACCGGCATTAAAGTTGTGAGCGAGAGATTTGGCTGCTGCATTAATTAGTTTGCTCTGGAGCCCTCCTTCCTGAGCTTAGACAAAAATGTGTGAGCTGGAGGCTGAAAAACTGTGAGCTGGCTCACACTAACTCAGCTTAGAGGGAACTCTGCCGCTGACCCATGGCAGCCAGGCTGACAACAGGATGGGCCGGGACGGCCCAAGAAAGACAGCGGCCTCAGATCCTTCCTGCTGCCCAAAGGCACCGCCCCCCCCGGTAGGTGTGGGCCCGGAGCAACTACCCCGAGGGTGCCGACCCTTGCAGCCGGCTCTGCTCATAGCCGACGACGATTAAAGAGCTGAAAAGAAACAGAGACAGGGATCTCCAAGTTACCTTTACCGATTCAGTCTAGTTCCTTACCTGCACAGAAAGCTTGGGTGGGTCCCTCTTCTCTGATTTCATCTCCACCACTGCGATGTTCGGCTTCTGCACACTTGGCTGTGGCTTCGGAGGAGCGGGAGGGATGGAGGTCGTCACGGTGACAGGGTGGAACTTGCCTATGATTATCCCCGAAGGTTCGGGCAAGATGCTGCTGCTTTGTTTCTGACCTAACGGGAATTCCCAAAGGCACAAAGAAGGAAAAAAAGGGGGTCTGTGTGATATGGAAGAGAAACGTCCTCAGAAAATCCTGAAGCAGAAGGCATATTGTAAACATAATAAAAATGAAGAAAAGCTGATCAGGGTCAAAGAATATAGACACCTTTCTAAGAATCCTAATTTCAAGACGGTTGAAGCAGACCTGTAACAGAGTTAAGAACAAAAGAAGAGCCCTGCTGGATCAGACAAGTGTTTGGACTAGTCCAGCATCCCGTCTCACACAGTGGCCCAAACCAGTTCCTCTGGAGGGCCAACAACAGGGCACAGAAGCAGAGGCCTTAAAAAGGGAACATCAGAAGAGCCCTGGTGGATCAGACCAGGGGTCCACCCAGTCCAGCATCCTGTCTCACACAATGGCCAACCAGTTCCTCTGGAGGGCCAACAATAGGGCACAGAGGCCGAGGCCTTCATAAGAACATCAGAAGAGCCCTGGTGGATCAGACCAGGGGTCCATCTGGTCCAGCATCCTGTCTCACACACTGGCCAACCAGTTCCCCTGGAGGGCCAACAACAGGGCACAGAGGCCGAGGCCTTCATAAGAACATCAGAAGAGCCCTGCTGGATCAGACCAGTGGTCCATCTAGTCCAGCGTCCTGTCTCACACAGGGGCCAACCAGTTCCTCTGGAGGGCCAACAACAGGGCACAGAGGCCGAGGCCTTCATAAGAACATCAGAAGAGCCCTGGTGGATCAGACCAGGGGTCCACCCAGTCCAGCATCCTGTCTCACACAATGGCCAACCAGTTCCTCTGGAGGGCCAACAACAGGGCACAGAGGCCGAGGCCTTCATAAGAACATCAGAAGAGCCCTGGTGGATCAGACCAGGGGTCCACCTAGTCCAGCATCCTATCTCACACACTGGCCAACCAGTTCCCCTGGAGGGCCAACAACAGGGCACAGAGGCCGAGGCCTTCATAAGAACATCAGAAGAGCCCTGGTGGATCAGACCAGGGGTCCACCCAGTCCAGCATCCCGTCTCACACAATGGCCAACCAGTTCCTCTGGAGGGCCAACAATAGGGCACAGAGGCCGAGGCCTTCATAAGAACATCAGAAGAGCCCTGGTGTATCAGACCAGGGGTCCATCTGGTCCAGCATCCTGTCTCACACACTGGCCAACCAGTTCCCCTGGAGGGCCAACAACAGGGCAGAGAGGCCGAGGCCTTCATAAGAACATTAGAAGAGCCCTGCTGGATCAGACCAGTGGTCCACCCAGTCCAGCATCCTGTCTCACACAATGGCCAACCAGTTCCTCTGGAGGGCCAACAACAGGGCACAGAGGCCGAGGCCTTCATAAGAACATCAGAAGAGCCCTGGTGGATCAGACCAGGGGTCCACCTAGTCCAGCATCCTGTCTCACACACTGGCCAACCAGTTCCCCTGGAGGGCCAACAACAGGGCAGAGAGGCCGAGGCCTTCATAAGAACATCAGAAGAGCCCTGCTGGATCAGACCAGTGGCCCCTCTAGTCCACCATCCTGTCTCACACAGTGGCCAGCCAGTTCTTCTGGAGGGCCAACAAAAGGGCACAGAGAATGTTGCCTCCTGGCTCTGGAATGCAGAGGCTGACTGCCTCCGAACTTGGAGGTTCCCTTTAGTCCCCATGGCTAGTAGCCACCGATAGACCTATCCTCCATAACAATTAAACCATCACATCTGATACCAGGTGTGTCCGGCACACCCTTAAATATTTACATCTGCCGGACAGACCATGCGCAGGCACATAAATGTCAAGAGACATTCTGCGGTCATGGAAGGGACGGGAGCACGCACAGACCCGGGGTCTGCTCCCTCAGTCTACTGCACACGAGAGCCACCAGGGTGAGGGCAAAGGGTGACTCAGCCTCAATCGGACTTTAAAATTAGGGGCTCGCGCTTGAAAGCCGACCAGGGTGCCTCTGAGAAAGTTCAGCTTCAGCTCAAGAAATATCAGAGATTATCCCAGCGAAGCGTGGTTAGGAGTCTGGACAAACACGGGTCAGGGATGTTCGAGGGTGGTCCTGCATTGAGTCCTGTACGGCCCCTCCCAACTCTGTGATTCTAAGACTCTATGACTCAGGCCGCTCATTCAGCAGGGTCACCCTGACTGCCGGAACCTGCGTGAGTTTAACTCGTTCCCCGCGTCTGCTTCTGTGGCTCTCCCAGTTCCAGGGTTTTTCTGTAACTCTGACGCTGCGGGATCAGAATTTCCCTTTGTTAAAGCTCTTCCATATCGCACAGCGCCATCTAGGGGTGGGAAGATGTACTTGTGGCAAATGGTGCATGCTTGTCAATCAAGCTGCTCCCCTTTTGCAAAAAGCTCAGAAGAAAAAACTAGGTGCAGGTCACTA
This sequence comes from Gekko japonicus, assembly GCF_001447785.1. Classification (NCBI taxonomy): domain Eukaryota; kingdom Metazoa; phylum Chordata; class Lepidosauria; order Squamata; family Gekkonidae; genus Gekko; species Gekko japonicus. Next base: position 58,034 of record NW_015173723.1, on the reverse strand, counting down.
AACAAAAAGCCTCTTTTCCTCTCCCGAACTCCCAAAGAGCAGCCTTGCATCATTCCGCTTTAAAACTGATAGAGAGCCAGTGTGGGACAGTGATTAAGAGTGTCGGGTTCAAATCCCCACTCCATCTAAGAAGCGGACAAAGAGGTGAGCATATTTTGGCAGCTGCCTGACTACCATATTTGCGCATATATACCAGCATGGTATAGTGGTTAGAAGTCCTGAACTAGTATCTAGGAGAGCCAGGTACGAATCCCAACTTGTGCCCTGGAAGCTGGCTGGGTGACCTTGGGCCAGTCACATTCTCTCGACCTAACCTACCTCACAGGGTTGTTGTGAGGACAAAATGGAGGAGAGGACAACGATGCGTCAGTCACTTCGGGTCCCCATTGTGGAGAAAGGTGGGGTACGATGAATTAAATAAAAAATAAATGTTAATGCTTTCCAGAACAGTCACTGGTGATCTTCTACTGGAATCAGCTGTAGGGTACCCAAAGTAGCCCAATCTCATCAAATCTCGGAAGCTAAGCAGGGTCAGCCTTGGCTAGTATTTGGAAGGGCGACCTCCAAGGAATACCAGGGCCGTGACGCACAGGCTGGCAATGGCAAAGCACCTCTGAAACGTCTCTTGCCTTAAAAACAAAAGTCTAGCTCGCCATCGTCTAGTGGTGCATAAAGCTAAAAGAGCTAGTACTTCCGGCTGCCAGACAATTTAGGATAAGAACAGAAGAGACGCCAGTGTTGGATCAGGCCAGTGGCCCATCCAGTCCAACACTCATGTCACACATTGGCCAAAACCCAGGTGCCATCAGGAGGTCCAGCAGTGGGGCCAGGACACGAGGAGCCCTCCCACTGTTGCCCTCCCCCCAAGCACCAAGAATACAGAGCATCCCTTGCCCCAGACTGAGAGTCCCTGTCTATACCTTGTGGCGAATACCCACTGATGGACCTCTGCACCATATGCTTATCCAATCCCCTCTTGAAGCCGTCCATGCTTGTAGCCGCCACCCCCCCCGTGGCAGTGCATTCCATGTGTTAATCACTCTTTGGGTGAAGAAGGACTTCCTTTTATCCGTTCTAACCTGACCGCTCAGCAATTTCATGGAGTGCCCACGAGTTCTTGTATGGATCGCCTGGTTATTCTACACACAATGCCATACGATAATTATTAATGAGCGGCAGGGTCTGCTCTCAAGCAGAGCAAGGGAAAGATGATCTCTTCACGGGGTTTGGTTCATACCTAATGGCACAGCCATGGGAATGAGATGGCCTTCCAGAGGGCCTGAGGCGTCAGGCGCCTCTCGGGTGGGGCTGAAGAGATACTGGTGTTCCCGACAAGGAGCGGAGTGCGGGCGTGGCTTTTTAGGACTGGCGGCTTTGCTGGGCACGCAGGGCCCCGTCTGCGTCCTCGCGGATCTTACTCTGGTACCTGGAAGGACAATTAAGCAACAATAAAGTCTTCAGCGAGCAGGAGCGGAGAAGGGACGGGGTTTTTAGAGAAGGCTTCAGGGACTGCGAGGTCAAAAGCAGAAGAACAGAAGCCAACAAAGAAGAGCCATGCAGGATCAGACCAGATGCCCACCTAGTCCAGCATCCCGCCTCACACAGTGGCCAGCCAGTTCCTCTGGAGGGCCCACAACAGGGCAGAGAGGCCGAGGCCTTCATAAGAGCATAAGAAGAGCCCTGCCGGATCAGACCAGTGGTCCCTCTAGTCCAGCATCCTGTCTCACACAGTGGCCAGCCAGTTCCTCTGGAGGGCCCACAACAGGGCAGAGAGGCCGAGGCCTTCATAAGAGCATAAGAAGAGCCCTGCCGGATCAGACCAGTGGTCCCTCTAGTCCAGCATCCTGTCTCACACAGTGGCCAGCCAGTTCCTCTGGAGGGCCCACAACAGGGCAGAGAGGCCGAGGCCTTCATAAGAGCATAAGAAGAGCCCTGCCGGATCAGACCAGTGGTCCCTCTAGTCCAGCATCCTGTCTCACACAATGGCTAGCCAGTTCTTCTGGAGGGACAACAACAGGCCATAGAAAGCAAGGCCTTCATTAGAACATCAGGAGAGAGCCCTGCTGGATCAGATGAGTGGTCCATCTAGTCCAGCTTCCTGTCTCACACAGTGGCCAGCCAGTTCCTTTAAAGAACCAACAAGAGGGCAGAGAGGCCAAGACCATCATTAGAACATGACAAGAGACCTGCTGGATCAGACCAGTGGTCTATCTAGTCCAGCATCCTGTCTGAAGACAGCAGCCAACCAGTTCCTCTGGAGGACCAACAACAGGGCCTAGAGGCTAAGGCCTTCCAATGATGTTGTCTCTTGGCTCTGGGATTTAGAGGCTTAGTGGCTCTGAAGGTGGAGGTTCCCCTCAGCCACCACAGCTAGTAGCCATTGATAGACTCGTTCTCCATGAATCTATCCAATCCCCTTTTCAAGCTGTGTATTCCTGTGGCCATCACCACATCCCCTGGCAGCAAATTCCACATTTTAATCACTCTCAGTTTACAGTAGTATTTCCGATTGCCCATCATGAATATGCTGATAAAGGATGTCTATGTCCATAGTTGTAAAGGGGAAAGGGATGGTAAATGTATTTTATACATCTTTGTATTTTATATTTCTTTGGTTATTTAAATAAAAATTCATAGGATGACCAGCCATTTTTTCTCCCGGCCTAGTCTGCCTCGCAGGGTTGTTGTTGTGGAAGTAAGATGGAGGGTGCAAGACCATGCATATCACCACAAGCTGTTTGGAAGAAGAGTGGGATGATTAAAAACAAACCCAAGAGGTTATTGGGAAATAAAAGCAGGGGGTATTCAATGCTCCCTCTAAGTTGTGGAGTCTTGTGAGCAAAACCTCTACTTTGTGAGCTACTGGCATTAAAGTTGTGAGTGAGCGATTGGGCTACTGCGTAAATTGGTTTGCTCTGAAGCCATCCCTTCCTGAGCTCAGACAAAAATCCGGAGGCTAAAAAACTGTGAGCTAGCTCCCAAACTAAGCTTAGAGGGAACACTGGTGGCATTTGAAGTGCTGTTTATTGGGGGGAAAGGATGCTATCACCTACCTCTAACGCTTTCGATTAATTTCGGTCTTGGAGGCTTTGGTTTGGGAGGTGGGGAGTTCATCCTGAGGTACGGCGATTTCTTCAGGGTGCTCCTGCGGCCCTGGTAGATCGGCCTCCCGTAAATCTGAGCGAGGTACCCTTCGTTCTGAACCACTGTACTCATTTTCGGAATCACCTAAATAGGGACAGAAAACTCCTTCTGAAATGTTCTGTAAAAAGGTCAGCGAGGCAAGAGCCGAGAGAGAACTTCCCTTTCTTAAAAGTTAAAAAGCACGTCAATTTCCCCAAACGTTTAGCATAGAAGAAGAAGAGATTGGATTTATACCCCACCCTTCACTCGGAGTCTCAGAGCGGCTGACAATCTCCTTTCCCTTCCCCTCCCCACAACAGACACCCTGAGAGGTTGGTGGGGCTGAGAGAGCTCTGATAGAAACTGCTCTTTTTCAAGGACAGCTCTGACAGAACTACAGCTTGCCCAAGGTCATCCAGCCAGGTGCAAGTGGAGGAGTGGGGAATCAAACCCAGTTCTCCCAGATTAGAGTCCACAGACTTAACCACTACACCAAACTGGCTCTGTTCCATTTGTTTCTTGATCACCTACCGGTACCGTGCCCTAACATGAATGGCCTACTCTAGCTCGATCTCGTCAGATCCTGAAAGCTAAGCAGGGTCGGGCCTGTTTAGCACTTGGATGGGAGACCTCCAAGGAAATCCAGGGTCGCTGTGCAGAGGCAGGCAATGGCAAACCACCTCTGTCAGTTTCTTGCCTGGAAAACCCCATCGGGTCGCCATAAGTCTACACCACCGCGATGGCTCTTTCCACCACCACCAGTACCGCTGGTTTTATTTCGGTGTAGACTGTTAAAAATCAGGCCACTGTTTCATTATTATTAGGAATATTATTGTTGTATTACTCCCATGTTTTATTGTGTTGGAGGTTTTTTTATTGTGTAGCTTGAATATTGCTGTTAGATTAGGTGAGAGTCGCATGATATCCATTTTAAAAATAAGTTAAACGAAGCAAAAAAGGCGGAGGGGGGGGAGGAGGAGGAGGAGGAGATTGGATTTATACCCCCGCCCACTACCTAAAGGAGTCTCAGAGCAGCTTACAAACTCCTTTCCCTTCCCCTCCCCACAACAGACACCCTGTGAGGTAGAAGAAGAAGAAGAAGAAGAGATTGGATTTATACCCCGCCCTTCACTACCCAAGGGAGTCTCAGAGTGGCTGACAAACTGCTTTCCCTTCCCCTCCCCAAAACAGACACCCTGTGAGGTGGGTGGGGCTGAGAGAGCTCTTTGGAGGACTGCTCTGAGAGAACTTGTGACTGACCCAAGGTCACACCAGCAGCTGCATGTGGAGGAGTGGGGAATCAAACCCGGTTCCCCCAGGTTAGAGTCCGCGCTCATAACCACGACACCAAACTGGATGCCAAGAACTGACCAATCCAGAGCCTTCGTGCTTTCTGCCAGTCAGAGACTAGATGGTGCATTCCTTTATTTCCTTCGGCGCCTGAGGTTTGAGCAAGCAGTCCGAGGAAGCTTACTTCAGGGGTCCCTAACATGGTGCCCGTGGGCACCACAGCACCCACGGACACCTTTCCTGGTTCCCACGAAGTGTTTTTAGAAAGTGGGCGGGGCCAGCTGGAGCTTCTGCCCAGCAACAGCTCTGATGGACCAATAGGATTGCTTTGGCACCAGCTGCCACCGCAGCACGAGGACCCTCACCGTGTGACTGAGGGCAAGCTGCGGCAGCCGTTTTGTGGCTGCCTCCATCTCCTAGAGCAGCCGTTTTGTGGCTGGCTCCACCTCCTAGAGCAGCCGTTTTGTAGCTGCCTCCTCCTCCTAGAGCAGCCGTTTTGTGGCTGGCTCCACCTCCTAGAGCAGCCGCTTTGTGGCTGCCTCCACCTCCTAGAGCAGCCGTTTTGTGGCTGCCTCCACCTCCTAGAGCAGCCGTTGTGTGCCTGCGCCCGCCATAGCATGTCAGAAGGCTCCAAAAGGTTGGGGACCAGTGTTCCCTCTAAGCTGAGTGTGAGCTAGCCCACAGTTTTTTAGCCTCCGGCTCACACATTTTTGTCTTCGCTCAGGGAGATTGGCTCCGGAGCAAACTAATGCATGCAGGAGTCAGATGGCTCGCTCACAACTCTAATGCCGGTAGCTCACAAAGTAGGATTTTTGCTTGTAAGACCCCACAGCTTAGAGGAGAGCATTGGTGGGGACCCCCCCCCGGCTTAGGTGCTGAGGGTCCCTAGTTCGAGCCTTACAGTCCCTAGGGTGGCCAGTTCCCCACTGAAGGCGGGGGGGTCCCCCAGCCCTAAGCCCCGCCCCCCTGTCACTGATCAGCTGGCCGGCAGGCAATTGCCCCTCTAAGCTGTGGAGTCCTGTGAACAAAAATTCTACTTTGTGAGCTACTGGCATTAAAGTTGTGAGCGAGCGATTGGGCTGCTGCATAAATTAGTTGGCTCTGGAGCCATCCCTTCCTGAGCTGAAACAAAAATGTGTGAGCCGGAGGCTAAAGAACTGTGAGATGGCTCACACTAACTCAGCTTAGAGGGAACACTGCCAGCAGGGGGACTTGCCAGGAGCAGGAGGGAGGCCCAGGCTACATCACCAGCGACAGGGTGATATTACTTCCGGTGTGTGCCAGAAGGGACATCAGCGACATCTGGGCAACGTTCTGGAATTTGGGCAAAAACTCTATGGCAGAAGTGATTTTTACCAAAGAGTCCTTGCCCAAATAACAGAGTGTCGCCGGGACATCATGAAGTGCTGACGTCACTTTTGGTACATGCCGGAAGTGATGCCGATACATCGCTGGCGACACAGCCTGCCCCCCCGTGCCCCCAGTAAGCCCCCCCCATCCTCCGTTGGTGGCCAGGAGGGACCTGGCGACCCTTACGCTCCCTGACGGTTACCACCAGTGTTCCCTCTGAGTTAGTGTGAGCTAGCTCACAGTTTTTTAGCCTCCGGCTCACACATTTTTGTCTTCGCTCAGGAAGGGATGGCTCCAGAGCAAACTAATTGATGCAGCAGCCAAGTCACTTGCTCACAACTTTAATGCCGGTAGCTCACAAAGTAGAATTTTTGCTCACAAGATGGCACAGTTTAGAGGGAACATTGGTTACCACCCCCCAAACTTCGCGTTCTCACATTACGTGCTGGTTTCAGAGCGGGCCTCGCGGCAGGCAGGGTCCTTTTGGCCGCGTTCCCTTGGGGATGCCGAGGTTCCGGTTTGGTTTCCCTGCTGGCCTTCACGGGCCTGACCGTCTGCTGGGTCCTTCGGAGCTCCTCGTCGGGTCTGCCTTCCTCCCGGGCTTTCCTTGCCATTTCATCCTGGACACAAAACACGGAAGCCGCAATCAAGGGGTATTCTTTAGTTGTTCACTAAACTAGATTTTAAACCGCCCTTCCCTGCGAAGGCCGGGCTCGGGGCGGCGCGCCACATAATAATATCACACAACCAACAAAAGCGCTTAAAAACAATAAATACTTATAACTGGATACTAACTGCTAATGATCTCCTTTCTTGGGCTTTTAGTCATAGTGTGGGTAAATTTACTTTCTTTAATCCTGGGGTGCTATTCCCTCCCCTTTTCTGTTCTTTATAGTTTGTAGGGTGTAACAAAAAATCAATAAAGCTACCCTGTCTTCAGGGGATTAAAAAAAACAAAAAAACCCCAATAAATACTTTGCATTGTCCGATAGGGTCGCTAAGAACGGTCCATCGAGATTTTTTAGGTTTTCTCCTAAAGACCGTAACTTCGGTCTTTGCGTAATTTATTTTACGCGCTTCCTCACTGTAGAAGTCTTCTCAGACCAATTTTAGTTAGGGATATTAAAACCGTTATCATCCGCACCAAGAAGAATGGAGATCTGTTTGTCGACCCAGTGCTGGAGGGGAAAATTGCGGACCTGAGAGAATCTCTGTTATGTCGTTGATGTACAAATTAAATAACGATGGAGCCAGCACACAACCCTGTTTCACACCTTCGCAAGACCCCATAAACTCTCTTATATATCACCTGTGAAATCCCCTAGGTGTTGGAAAGAATGCCAGCAAACAGGAGATTTTGCCCACTGCTGGCGGCGCTGTGTAAAAATTAAGACATTTTGGATGGAAATATTAGACATCATTCAGGTTGTTACCTCTGTACAAATCCCATTTTTACAAGAGATTTTATTCTTAAATGCTTGGCCACAGGAAGTAACTGCTAGATCACACAGGGATACCACTGAGGTTATGTTGGACGCTGCCAAAACGGCAATAGCATTTTATTGGACGGATGCTAAAGAACCAAATGTGGAGGTATGGTTCTGGAAATTATAGAATCACTATCTAATGGATGCAGTCACAAACAAACTGAACTATATGTCTCAAAGCTCAAACCAGGATAAGTTTACAGGAAAATGGTATCCAGTGCTTGACTATCTAAACAACAATATATCTCTTCTGAATGGTCCCAATTCCATAAATGGAGCTGATATTTAGATTCTTGATTTGTGACTGTTATTTTTACAATTTGTATTTTTATTTGTATTAATTTATTTATATATTTATTTACTTAATGATTCAGTTCAGTTATACATACTACAAGCCGTGCTTAACTTGTTGCAGTACGCTATCGTTTGCTGACAAGTTGGAGTGTTAATAATATGGTTATGAAGTTGTAAGTGTAACGCTCTATCAATCTAGTTTTGTATATATTTATTGTTGATTCATAAGAACATAAGAGACGCCAATGTTGGATCAGGCCAAAGGCCCATCCAGTCCAACACTCTGTATCACACAGTGGCCAGAAATACCAGGTGCCATCAGGAGGTCCACCAGTGGGGCCAGGACATTAGAAGCCCTCCCACTGTTGACCCCCCCCCCAAAGCACCAAGAAGACAGAGCATCACTTCCCCCAGACTGAGAGTTCCTATCTATACCTTGTGGCTAAGAGCCACTATGTTTATCTAATTCCCTCTTGAAGCCGTCCATGCTTGTAGCTGCCACCACCTCCTGTGGCAGTGAATTCCACGTGTTAATCACTCTTTGGGTGAAGAAGTACTTTCTTTTATCCGTTCTAACCCGACCGCTCAGCAATTTCATGGAGTGCCCACAAGGAGTTCTTGTATTGTGAGAAAGGGAGAAAAGTACCTCTTTCTCTACCTGCTCTATCCCATGCATTCGGCCTACACAATTTGTTATAAATATTATTCCAAAGTCTTGTTGTACATGTATGTAATTGTTCAATTCAATAAAGTCTTTAAAATGAAAAACAAAACAAAACATAACAGCTCGAGTTTCAGGGTCCCAAAAATGTAGGTCTGCCACTGGGCCTACAGCACCACAGAGGCCTCTGCCTGACCTGCTCCAGGGCCATTCCGCCTCCCCAACCCGTTCCTGGTGCTACCCCAGACTTCTGTTTTATTTTGCTGTCACAGACCAACACGGCTACTATGTTGCAATCTCCACAACAGCCCTGTGGGCTTATCCTCACGGTGTCAAAAGGGGGGGGGGCTGGCGGGCTTTGGACACCCATGTGGGTTTATGGCAGACGAGAGGCGCAAACTGGGGATTTCCAGCTTTGCAGCCTTGTAGAAGAGAGAGAAGAGATTGGATTTATACCCCGCCCTTCACTTGGAGTATCAGAGCGGCTTACAAAGTCCTTTCCCTTCCCCTCCCCACAACAGGCACCTTGTGAGGTGGGTGGGGCTGAGAGAGCTCTGACAGAAACTGCTCTTTTTCAAGGACAGCTGTGCCAGAGCTTGTGACTGACCCAAGGTCACATCAGCAGGTGCAAGTGGAGGAGTGGGGAATCAAACCCCGTTCTCCCAGATTAGAGTCCGCACACTTAACCACTACACCAAACTGGCTCTTGTAATGATCTTGGCAACCCTGGGTCTCCGCCGGCGTCACTACAGCGGCTGTTAGGACATTCAGTGATCGCAATATGAGGTGGGCTTTCCAAAGCGGAGGTAGCCCGCGACTTCGCTCGGCTAATGGCAAACGCACCTGGATTTCCAAGCTGAGTGTTTTAATCCATTCGTCGACGGTCTTTCTGACCCGTATCTCCTCCAGGACATCCCTAGAAAGATGAAGGGGAAAGACAAAAGGCGAAGACGCCATCACACGCTTGCGCTGAGTTCCGCTAGACTAACCCTCTCCTCCACCACGGCGGCCACATGGACCAAGTGCACAGTGGCAGGGAACCAGAGGAGCGCGAGAGCAAGGCAGACAGAGAGAGAAGCAGGCAAAGACACTATCCTCGGCGTGTGCCTGGATCAGCTCAGAATTGCCACTCCTCAGGGGGTTTTTTTGGTAGAAAAAGCCCAGCAGGAACGCATTAGCATAATAGGCCACACCCAACCGCAGAAACTCATTAGCATATTAGGCCACACCCTAACAGCACAGCTCATTAGCATACTAGGCTGCACCCCCGTGTTACCAGAAGTGTGGTCATCCAGCCACACCCACCTTTTGCTTCTTATTCTGTTTACCTTGTTTGTTGTCAAAACCAGGGCTTTTTTTGTAGCAGGAACTCCTTTGCATGTTAGGCCACACACCCCTAAAGTAGCCAATCCTAATGAGTGTCTGCTGTTGGGCGTGGCCTATTATGCTAATGAGTTCCTGCTGGGCGTGGCCAACGCGGGAGCCAGCCGGAACTCTGTTCCTGTGCGTTCCTGCCCAAAAATAGCCCTGCCTCTCCTACTTTGCCCACGTTCTCTAACAGTGAGCAGACTTGTTTGCATTTTGTTTCTGGATCTGTTAGTGTGGGGTTTTTTTTTTTTAAAAAAAGGTCACTGTTTTAAAATCCCATCATTGGAGCTATTCTCTTTTCATTGCACTCGCGTCTCTGTGTCAAAGGGACAAAAAGTCTGCTCCACTGCAAATGTTGTTTTTCCTCCCCTCCTCGAAACACTGGGAACTGAAGATCATTCACAATGTTATTTGCTTGAGGACACTCCGGCTCGAAGATAGTCACACAGGTACTTTTTGGACCTAAACTGGAAGATGTTCTAATTCAGCAGCTGTGCATTTGGCACCGGACACATGACTTTCATCTTTAAGAGGCCTCACAAACATCTTTGTCTTGTGTCTTTAGATCTTGCTGCTTAACCTTCCTTTTCTTGGTCCAGTGTCAACTTATCGGTTATCTCATTGTAATATGTATTATTGTTACGTGTGCCTCTGAGGAAGGCCCCAATAGGGCGGAGACGCGTCAGGTCATGTGTATTGGCCCTTGTGTTTAGGCCACTAATACTTTTTAATGAGGCTTTCATTGGACCCTTTTATGTTTTCAACTGTCTTTCTAATAAATACATGTATTTTTGTGTATTATAAGTTTCAACTAGGTTTTTAATATTGGCCCTTTACCAGACTATTCACAATGTGCAATTCTTGGGGCTGGACAGATCTGCGCCATCAATGTGCCAATAATCAGACCATGCGAATACAAGAATTATTTACAGGGACACAGCAAACTGAAACTCAAAAGCCTCAGAAATAAGTTTCTAAAAGAGAACCCCAAAACCCCTCTACCTTTAAAATATATGTGCAGTTAGAAGAAGAAGAGGAAGAAGAGGAGGAGGAGATTGGAGTTATACCCCGCCCTTCACTACCCGAAGGTGTCTCAGAGCGGCTGACAAACTCCTTTCCCTTCCCCTCCCCACAACAGACGCCCTGTGAGGTAAAAGAAGAAGAGATTGGATTTATACCCCGCCCTTCACTACCCGAAGGTGTCTCAGAGCGGCTGACAAACTCCTTTCCCTTCCCCTCCCCACAACAGACGCCCTGTGAGGTAAAAGAAGAAGAGATTGGATTTATACCCCGCCCTTCACTACCCGAAGGTGTCTCAGAGCGGCTGACAAACTCCTTTCCCTTCCCCTCCCCACAACAGACGCCCTGTGAGGTAAAAGAAGAAGAGATTGGATTTATACCCCGCCCTTCACTACCCGAAGGTGTCTCAGAGCGGCTGACAAACTCCTTTCCCTTCCCCTCCCCACAACAGACGCCCTGTGAGGTAAAAGAAGAAGAGATTGGATTTATACCCCGCCCTTCACTACCCGAAGGTGTCTCAGAGCGGCTGACAAACTCCTTTCCCTTCCCCTCCCCACAACAGACGCCCTGTGAGGTAAAAGAAGAAGAGATTGGATTTATACCCCGCCCTTCACTACCCGAAGGTGTCTCAGAGCGGCTGACAAACTCCTTTCCCTTCCCCTCCCCACAACAGACGCCCTGTGAGGTAAAAGAAGAAGAGATTGGATTTATACCCCGCCCTTCACTACCCGAAGGTGTCTCAGAGCGGCTGACAAACTCCTTTCCCTTCCCCTCCCCACAACAGACCCCCTGTGAGGTAGGTGGGGCTGAGAGAGCTCTTGACAGAAAATGCTCTTTTTCAAGAACAGCTCTTACCAGAACTACGGCTTGCCCAAGGTCATCCAGCCAGGTGCGAGTGGAGGAGTGGGGAATCAAACCCGGTTCTCGCAGATTAGAGTCCGCACACTTAACCACTACACCAAACTGGCTCTCTAATGTTCTATACATTTTATCCCATCCTTCCTCCGTGAAGGTCAAAGCATGTGAAGTTCCCCCCCACCCCCACAACAACCCTGCGGAGATTAAGAGAGCGACTGGCCCGAGGTTCTCCCAGAGCCATGAACCTCACTGAGTGAAGATCTGAATCTGGGCTGTCGCACCTGAGCAGGAATTTGACCCGATTGCCAAGATCTTGTCTGCCACTCTAACCACCACACTACACCGGTGCTCAGACATTACTAGGGAAGGGCATGAACCAGCTCACGAACGAAAAATCATGACAAATTTGGCCAGTTTGTGGTTTGCAAAGTGAGGCTTGCGAACTGGAGAGCTGCCACGAACTTCCATGGATTTTAAGGCAGTTCGTGAAGAGCAGAAAGCACGGGTTTAAAAGGGCTCAGAGAAAATTTAAACCCCCTGCTTTCTGATCCCTGGCCGCTCAGCTGTTTTTCACGGGGAAAACTCTGCTTTCTGCTCCCCTGAGAAAAGCAACGGGGAGCAGAAAGCAGGGGTCACAAACCGATACGAACTGGTTTGGTTTGTGAACGGACCTCCCAGTTCGTGGTTCACCCACAAACCACAAAAAAATGTGATTTGTGCCCATCCCTAGACATTCGTGCCCAGAAATTGCTCATATAAAATGTTTCACAAGCAGAAAAGGGAGTCTGAGATAGGCAATGCTTAATGAGGTTGACAGCTCTGGATTAGGAAATTCCTGCAGATTTGGGGGTGAAGCCCGGGGAGGGAAGGGTTTGGAGAGCTGAGGGACCTCACTGCCAACAGAGTCCACCTTCCAAAGTAGCCATTTTCTCCAGGGGAGGTGATCTCTGTCGCCTGGATATTAGCTGTCATCCCAGACCTCCAGGCCCCACCTGGAGGCTGGCAACCCTAATCCTTAATCTATTTTTTCTCCACACTTCTGCTTGCACAGGTACCCTAGCACATGTGGGAATCTTCCAGTGGATCCAAGCCAGGCTCTCTAACGCAGGGAAGTGAAGGCAGATGAAGAAGAAGAGGAAGAGGAGGAAGAGGAGGAGGAAGAGGAGGAAGAGGAGGAAGAGGAGGAGGAAGAGGAAGAAGAAGAGGAGGAGGAGGAGGAGGAGGGGAGGAGGAGGAGGAGGAGGGGAGAAGGAGGAGGAGGAGATTGGATTTATAACCCGCCCTTCACTACCCAAAGGAGTCTGGGAGCGATTTATAATCTCCTTCCCCTTCCCCTGTGAGGTAGGTGGGGGTGAGACTAGAGAGCTGTTTCGGAGCTGCCCTTGAGAGAACAGCTCTGAAAGAACTTGTGACTGACCCAAGGTCACCCAGCTGGCTGCATGTGGAGGAGGGGGGAACCAAACCCGGTTCTCCCAGATTAGAGTCCACCGCTCTTAACCACGACACCACACTGTACACACTACAGAAGCGCAGCAGCCCGAGTCCACCTGTTAGCAGTCAAAGCATCGATGAACAAGTGCAAGGCGGTGCCGTCCCTGGCACGAACGATGGCTTCCAGGTTTTCTTCGAGAACCTTCTTGTTCTTGCGCACCACTCTCAGGATCCTTTCAGCGTCCCTCACTATGGACTTGGGGGCTGTGGCCGTTTGAAGAATGGACGGCTTGGGGAGTGGCTGAGCTTCAGGAAGGCTCGGGGGAACCGGTTCTTTTGGCTGAAAGGGAAGATCAACAAAGCAGCTCTTACGAATCTAAAGGGGGCCTTGCCGGACAGACTGGCGATCTGGCCGGTCCGAACATATGCCTGCAGGAGTGGCCACTGTGCGAGACAGGACGATGGATTAGATGGACCCCTGGTCCGATCCAACAGGACAGCTTTAAAAGCGGATTAGATTAATGAAGGATAACGAAGGATTAGCCCTAGTGACTAAAGGGAACCTCCACGATCGGGGCAGTCAACCTCCGAATCCCAGAGCGAGGAGGCAGCATCAGGGGAAGGCCTTGGCCTCTCTGCCCTGTTGCTGGCCCTCCAGAGGAACTGGTTGGCCACTACTGTGAGACAGGATGATGGACTGGATGGGCCCCTGGTCTGATCCAGCAGGGCTCTTTCATTGTTCTAATGAAGGTCTTGGCTTCTCTGCCCTGTTGTTGGCCCTCCAGAGGAACTGGCTGGCCACTATGTGAGACAGGATGATGGACTGGATGGGCCACTGGTCTGACCCAGCAGGGCTCTTTCGTTGTTCTAATGAAGGTCTTGGCTTCTCTGCCCTGTTGTTGGACCTCGAGAGGAACTGGCTGGCCACTATGTGAGGCAGGATGCTGGACTGGACTGACCCCTGGTCTGATCCAGCAGGGCTCTTTTGACATCATTTTGGCACTGGATTTGCTCTTCTGCCTACCGGCAGTTTTAACTTATCGATTTTAACTTGCATTTTTCAATGCAGTTTATACAGTTTACATCTTAAGCCTCCTGGAGTCCCTGTAAGGTAGAAAGGTGGCTTATAAATGTTTTAAATCAAACAGATGAATAATAAAATATCAGCAAGCACTGCAGAATATGGCAGGGATAACTAGTATGCCTTGTTTGGACTGAGCATGATTTGAGTCCAGCATCGCCTGAAAGGCCAGCAAGATTGAGATATCGGAGGAAAGGAACTTTGACTCTCGAAAATCTTACTACCCTCGAAAACTTGTCCGTCTCTAAGGTGCTTGTCTATTGCAGGTCAACAAGGCAACCCGCCTGAAACCCCTTTAGTGTATTTGAGCTGGTCTGTTATCTGTTTTTGGCTCTGGACCTCGCACCTACAATGCTCAGAATCTCGTGTTTCACATGAAACGCTGCAGAAAAGGAACCCAACGCTGCCACACACATAAACCAAACAAGAGGGACCCCAAGCGTATACGATATACAAAGATAAAAAACACAAGGGTAGACCATCAAATAATTCACACATTTCAGAAGTTACCGATAGATATCAGTCTATTGCAACATAATAACAATGTGTCACAGATTCCATTCGAGACATGAGCTGTGCCTAGATTATTGTGGAAATCAGGTTCCAATTTTCAGCCGTACAGCTGAGGAAGAATGCTTTGAAACGTCTGGCATACCTAGGAAGGGCGTTTTCTTCGGCTGCAGAAGTCTCCTTGTTCTATGGGACATCCTCTGCCTTGTTTGTGGACTTTAAGGTCTTTTGGACACTGCTATAAAGGTAAAGGTAAAGGTTCCCTTGCTCGAAAGCCAGTCGAGTCCGACTCTAGGGTTGTGGTGCTCATCTCCGTTTCAAAGCCGAAGAGCCAGCGCTGTCCGAAGACGTTTCCGTGGTCATGTGGCCGGCATGACTAAACCCCAAGGCGCACGGAACGTGTTACCTTCCCACCGAAGTGGTCCCTATTTATCTACTTGCAATTTCTTGCTTTCGAACTGCTAGGTTGGCAGGAGCTGGAACTAGAGACGGGAGCTCACTCCGTCTTGCGGCACCCGGGTCTCGAACTGCTGAACTACTGACCTTCCGCAGCCTGCAGTTCAGCGTCTTAACCACCTGAGCCAATTCGACATTATTAACGGACCCATTGTTATTATGCTGCAATAGACTGATATCTATCGGTAACTTCTGAAATTTGTGAATTATCTGATGGTCTGCCCTTGCGTTTTTTATCTTTGTACAACACACACAAAGGCTTCTTAAACATTCTAACGCGAAGTTACAAGTGCTGCATTCGTAAGTAACACAATACCCAGAACTCACACCACAAGCATGCTTTGAGACATACTTCATTTATTAAGAATAGAACACTTAATAATCTTAGAGGAGTTTAAATAACACAAAGATTTCTTTTTTAAAAAAAAAATCTGTTTATTTGGGGGCCTCTGAGGAAAGATGACTCGACAAAAATAAAGCCAGTACCTTCATGAAACCATTCATGTCTGATTTCCATTCCTTCGCATCCTGTTAAGAAAGAAATAAAAGACTGTAACGGAAGTCAGCACTGACTCACAAAAGCTCATACCCTGCCACAAATTTTATTAAGTCTTTAAGGTTGTCACGGCTGGCGGATTGGGGGCCGTTTTGGCGGGGGCTTTCCCAGTCAGGGATCAGGGAGGTGATGCATATCTACCCCAGGACTTTGATTAGAAATATGTTCCCTGTAGATGGGCATCTTTTATTCAGATTTCAGCCTTCCTTACCTCTGCATAGAGAATTTTTGTTGTGAAAACGGCCGGATCAGGCCCACACCCCCAGCATGATGACGTCACTTCCGGGTGGCATCACAACGGCTGCCCCAATTTATCCCCAGAACAACTTTGCGCAGTGAGTGCAGCTAAAGGGAACCGACTTGCGCGAGACTGTTTTTGCTTCACAGCCAAGCAGAGATCAGTGCTCTGGAGCCGAAGCCCGAAGGCACCCTCTCTCTCCAGGCCTGGCATCCCTGAGATGCCGGGGAGCCACTCCATTTCTCTGTGCTACCAACTGTTCAGCCCTGACCTGGATGGACCCAGGCTACCCTGATCTCGTCAGACCTCGGAAGCTGAGCGGTGTCGGCCCAGCTTAGTATACGGATGGGGGACCTCCAAGGAGTACCAGGGTTGTGACGCAGAGGCAGGAAATGGCAAAACCACCTCTGTTCATCTCTCGCCGACTTGGACGGCCCAGGCTCGTCCCATCTCGTCAGAACTCGGAAGCTAAGCAGGTGCTCACAAGCCTTGGTCCGTATTTGGATGAGAGCAGTGTTCCCTCTAAGCTGAGTCAGTGTGAGCTCGCTCACGGTTTTCTAGCCTCCAGCTCACACATTTTTGTCTTCGCTGAGGAAGGATGGCTCCAGAGCAAACGAATTTAGGCATTAGCCAAATCGCTCGCTCACAACTTTAATGCCGGTAGCTCACAAAATAGAAGTTTTGCTCACAAGACTCCACAGCTTAGAGGGAGCATTGAAAGTTGCAGCCAACCCTTTGTGATTCCATGGGGTTTTGAAGGCCAGAGGTTAACAGAGGAGGTTTGCCATTGCCTGCCTCTGCATAGCGACCCCTGGAATTCCTTGGTGGCCCCCCTTCCGAGCAGTCTTCCCTCTAAGCTGAGTTGGTGTGAGCCAGCTCACGGTTTTCTAGCCTCCGGCTCACCCATTTTTGTCTCAGCTCAGGAAGGGATGGCTCCACAGCAAACTCATTGATGCAGCAGCCAAATCGCTCGCTCACAGCTTTCATGCCGGTAGCTCACAAAGTAGAATTTTTTGCTCACGGGACTCCAGAGTTTAGAGGGAGCGTCGGACAAGAGACCACGGAGCCCCTCCTGTACCTGCAGAATGCCCTGCATTTCCCTCCTCAGTTGACCGAGGTCCCGGAGCACGTCGTCGGCCTTCTTCGCTGTTCTCTCGATCGGATTGAAATCTTGAGCCGGGTTGGTGAGGACAGGGAAGGGCTTGGCCTGTGGGGCGACTGATCTGCACAGAAGGATGTTTTCAAACAGTCAGGGAGGTGACAGCTTCATTTTGGGAGGCGCTGCGAGTCAGAGCTCAATCCAGGCTGATGGACCCATTCGCTGACTTGTAGCCTTTGATAAGGGTTTCAGGAATCAGCGTAAAGAAGACTACACACGGCATGGAGATAGTTTCGGAAGGAAAGCACATTGGTCAGAAGAGGAAGAAGAAGAGGAGGAGGAAGATGAAGAAGAACAGGAGGAGAAGGAGGAAGAAGACGAAGACAATGAAGAAGAAGAAGAAGAGGAGGAGGAGGAGGAGGAAAACAAAGAAGACGGTGATGAAGATGAAGAAGAGAAGGAGGAGATTGGATTTATACCCCCCTTCACTGCCTGAAAAAGTTTCAGAGTGGCTTGCAATCCCTTTCCCTTCCCCTCCCCACAACAGACACCCTGTGAGGCAGGTGGGGCTGAGAGAGCTCTTGACAGAAACGGCTCTTTTTCAAGAAGAAGAGACTGGATTTATACCCCGCCCTTCACTACCCAAAGGAGTCTCAGAGCGGCTTACAAACTCCTTTCCCTTCCCCTCCCCACAACAGACACCCTGTGAGGTAGGTGGGGCTGAGAGAGTGCTGACAGAAACTGCTCTTTTTCAAGAACGGCTAATGGCTTGCCCAAGTTCATCCCGCAGCTGTGAGTGGAGGAGTGGGGAATCAAACCCAGTTCTCCCAGATTAGAGTCCGCGCACTTAACCACGACACCAAACTGGCTCTCTCAAACTGGAAAAAACGTTTTGACAGGAAGGGTTGTGCCACAGTGGAATGGGCTGCCAGGGGAGGTGGTGAGCTCCCCCTCACTGGCAGTCTTCAAGCAGCGGCTGGACAAACACTTGTCAGGGACGCTCTAGGCTGATCCTGCACTGAACAGGGGGTTAGACTAGATGGCCTGTCTGGCCCCTTCCAACTCTCTGATTCTATGATTCTAAGACACTGCGGAGGCAGGCAATAGCAAGCCACCTCTGCTTCTCACTGGCCTCGAAAGCCCCTTGCTGGGGGTCACCGTAGGTCAGCTGCGACTCGACGGCACTTTGCACCCACCCTGCCTTTTCTCATTCGGCCAGGGAATGAACGACCTTAAAGAAGCAGTGCTATATTGAGAGAAACCTCTTCTAAACATTTCAGCTGTTTGAACGGAGAGCAAGACACCACCGCCGGTCAGCTGAAAGCATCGCTCAGCTTTGGGGACTGCAACGAAGGTCCGACTCGGCCTCTCTCGATGACATGACCAATGAACAACCGGAAGGAGCGAAGGAGACCCTTGGTTACCTCTCTCTTCCCAGCGGCCAGGGCATCTTACTGTCGGCGGGCGGCTCCTTCCAGGAAGGTTCACTCTGGCCAAAGGGGGATTCTTGAGCATTCAGAATCTGCTCCAGAAATCTTCCTCCACCTAGAAGGGGAAAAGTATGGCAGCCAACAGGAAGGTATAGCAGGTGCATTTATTAGGCCCGCCCCCATTTCTATGGTTATAGAACTTTCATAAATGTTTGTCCACGACAACCGCACCCTGCCTCATACTTTCTTCAAAAAATGTCGTAAGAGCAATTATTGTGGCTAAACATGTTGGCTAGTTTGGTGTAGTGGTGAAGTGTGCGGACTCTAATCTGGGAGAACCGGGTTTGATTCCCCATTCCTCCACATGCAGCTGCTGGATGACCTTGGGCAAGCCATAGTTCTGATAAGAGCTGTTCTTGAAAAAGAGCAGTTTCTGTCAAGAGCTCTGTCAGCCCCGCCTACCTCACAGGGTGTCTGTTGTGGGGAGGGGAAGGGAAAGGAGTTTGTGAGCCGCTCTGAGACACCTTTGGGTAGTGAAGGGCGGGGTATAAATCCAATCTCTTCTTCTTCTTTTACCTCACGGGGTGTCTGTTGTGGGGAGGGGAAGGGAAAGGAGTTTGTGAGCCGCTCTGAGACTCCTTTGGGTAGTGAAGGGCGGGGTATAAATCCAATCTCTTCTTCTTCTTCTTCTACCTCACAGGGTGTCTGTTATGGGGAGGGGAAGGGAAAGGAGTTTGTGAGCCGCTCTGAGACACCTTCGGGTAGTGAAGGGCGGGGTATAGATCCAATCTCTTCTTCTTTTTCTTCTTGGCGGCATCCTACTGCTCCATTCAGCTAATGGCGGTCCCTTCCTCTGGTGCACAGAACACCTCTTGTTTTGTTTTTTGGGGGTTTTTTTTGTATTTTATATATACGTATGTATGTGCACGCGCACATGTGAATGTCTGTGCACCTGGAAGTCACGGCCACCTCTGGCGACTGCCCCCTACTGGGGGCCTGGAGGATATTCAGAAAGGTGGCTGAATAGTCCGCCTCGAGTCTCAGTGAGAAAGGAACATAATAAATGACATAAATTAAAGTAAATAAAATCAACTCCCCCCCCCCCGGCACAATTCCTAGGCACTAGAATTTCACACCACAAATCTGCTGAAGGCTGAATGGTCCTCTAACTTCTATCACAGAAACTGGGGGGGGGGGGGTTGGATTTATACCCCGCCCTTCACTCGGAGCCTCAGAGTGGCTTACAATCTCCTTCCCTTCCTCTCCCCGCCACGGACACCCTGTGAGGTAGGTGGGGCTGAGGGAGCTCTTTCGAGGACTGCCCTTGAGGGAACAGCTCTGAGAGAACTTGTGACTGATCCAAGGTCACCCAGCTGGCTTGACATGGAGGAGTGGGGACTCAAACTCAGTTCTCCCAGATTAGAGTCCGCCACTGTTAACCACTACACCAAACAGTGATAAGAGGGGGAAAGCTGGGTTTTGGTCAGAGGGCTCTGGAGAAGGTATGGCTCAGAGGCCTGCGAGCCACTACAAGTCAGAATATACAAAAGCTTGTCTAAACAGATCAATGGTGTAAGACAGCTCCATAGTTTTATATAGCATGACAGTATTTAATTCCCACTGATTTTTTTTTTTTTTTAAGTTGCATCTCTCTCGGATTTTTCCGGACTTTGCTATTTCTGGCCCCCAAGCAATCGTCCAATTTCAGGTCAGCAACATGTCCCCAAACTGTCGCTGCGGCCCCATCCGAGGCTCTTGGGATAGGGTGGGCTATCAAATAGTAAGAATGTCGCTCAAAAAAAAAAGGCTGGAGGATAACATTGCACAGGGAGCCCAGTAGGTCTACGGCTTCAAAAGGAAAAGCGCAGCATTTATTATTTCAAGATGGGTGACTGTGTCAAGTCTGTCTGCAGCGGTAGAAAACAGCAAGAGTCCAGTCGCGCCTTAAAGACTAACAAGATTCGTGGCAGGGGAGGACCTTTTGTGAGTCGCGGCTCGCTTCTTCAGATATTTATTTATGTAATCCGTTTGTACCTAGCCTTTCTCCCCAAGGGGGACCCAAAGCGGCTTATGTCCGTCTTCTCTCCTCCATTTTACCGTCAAAACAACTCTGTGAGGTAGGTCAGGCTGAGAGAGTCTGACTGGCCCAAGGTCACCTGGCCAGCTTCTGTGGCACAAGTGGGAATTCGAACCCAGGTCTCCCAGATACTAGTATGACACCCTTAACTATTACACCAGACCGGCTCTCAAGTGGTGGATCGGGCCATGGTAGCCCACGGGCATGGCCACAACAAACAGGGAAGAAAAGAAGAAGAAGAAGAAGAGGAGAGGAGATTGAATTTATACCCCGCCCTTCACTACCCGAAGGAGTCTCAGAGCGGCTTACAAACCCTTCCCCTCCCCACAACAGACACCCTGTGAGGCAGGTGGGGCTGAGAGAGCTCTTGACAGAAACTGCTCTTTTTCAAGAGCAGCCCTTATCAGAGCTACGGCTTGCCCAAGGTCATCCAGCCAGGTGCAAGTGGAGGAGGAGTGAGGAATCAAACCCGGTTCTCCCAGATCTCTCTCTTACTTAACCACAACACCCAGCTTTTGAACCCTCCTCCCTGTCTTACCTGGAGCCTCTTTATCAGGCGACCTGAGCACGTTTTCTTTTTGTCCAACCGGCTGCTCTCGCTTGGCCATTTTGTGAGAGATTTTGGCGTCTTTCGATACGGGCACGGGAGCGTACCGCCGTGGGGCGGGGGTCTTCAGGGGGGACTTCTGCCTCCGGCCGGCGCGATTCCCAAACTGCTGGGAAGAGGCTGAGATTCAGGAGGACAAAAGACAAACACCACGTTAGAGAACGCACACTGAACAGAAACCAGAAATGAAGATGTTGGATTCATCCCAATCGTTTATAGGAAAGGAAAGCCTTTCCGTGCTGGAGAAGAAAGACTTGCCTGTTTGCACCTGGCTAGCTTTTACTTTAGGGAGGGGCCGTGGCTCAGTGGGAGAGCATCTGCTTGGCATGCAGAAAGCCCCAGGTTCAATCCCCGGCATCTCCAGTTAAGAGACCTGGCAGAATATACTACTACGGTCGGGGCCCCAAAATTTACTAACTGTCCCGGGCCCCAGAGACGCAAAACTGGTCGTTACAAGGGCCAGGGCCTTTTCGGTGGCGGCCCCTGCCTGGTGGAACGAGCTCCCGGAGGAGATCCGGGCCCTGCGGGATTTGATGCAGTTCCGCAGGGCCTGTAAGACGGAGCTCTTCCACCAGGCTTTCGAGTAGGGGTCGCCGCCACCGCCACTCCCCCCCCCCGCTATAGTGTCGTTATGGGGGGTGGAAGAGGCCCTAGGAAGGGAACATCTGAACTTGTTAACATCTAAATAAATAGTGAAGCCACTAAATGACCACTGGGAATGCCTGGACATGGTCCGTCATCTTTTCTGGGGTTTTGAAATGGAAGATCATTGAGCACCTTAATTGTATTTGTATCGGATGGTTTTAAATTGTATAATATGTTTTAATATTGGAACAGTATGTTTTATCTGCAAGATTTCTTGCCCTGTAAGCCGCCCTGAGCCCTACGGGGGAGGGCGGGGTATAAATCTGAAAAATAAATAAATAAATAAATAATATGATGGGAAAGACCTCTGCCCGAGACCCTGGAGAGCTGCTGCCAGTCTGAGTAGACAATATTGACTCTGATGGACCCAGGGTCTGATTCAGTACAAGGCAGCTTCATGTGTTCAAGTGGTACTCTCTTTATTGTTCTTATGGCTTGCAGGACTGCCATCCGCATCCCCTGAGGTGGGGGCGTCTGCCAGGGCCCACAGACTGTGGAAGGTCCCACTGCTGCTGACTCCCTACTCACGGATTTCCTCAGATGCCTGGACTCACACCCTTCCACGGCCTGCTCGTGAGTGCTCTTCGTCACTTCTCTTCCCAGCTGCATGTGCTGCTGGAGAAGGGCCTGTGGGTGCTGCACAAAGCTCTGGCATCCCTGGTGACCACGGCAGAGGCACTCTGGCTGCACCCACCACCCAGCCCTACTAGGGCAAGGGGCATATGCAGGTGTAAGAGCAGGAGAGAAGCCACGCTGGAACAGGACAAAGGCCCACCCAGTCCAAAACAGTGGCCCAAACCTAGGTGCCATCAGGAGGTCAACCAGTGGGGCCAAAACTCCAGGAGCCTTCCCACTCTTGCCCCCCCCAAGCAGCAAGAACACAGAGCATGACTGTCCCAAACATCAGAGAAGCCATGCTGGAGCAGGCCAGTGGCCCCTCCAGTCCAACATTCTGTGTCACACAGTGGTCAAAACCCAGGGGCCATCAGGAGGTCCACCAGCAGGGCCAGAACTCCAGAAGCCCTCCCACTGTTGCCCCCTCCCAAGCACCAAGAAGACAGAGCATCACTGCCCCAGACATAAGAACATAAGAGAAGCCATGTTGGATCAGGCCAATGGCCCATCCAGTCCAAACACTCTGGGTCACACAGTGGCCAAAACCCAGGGGCCATCAGGAGGTCCAACAGCGGGGCCAGAACTCCAGAAGCCCTCCCACTGTTGCCCCCCAAGCACCAAGAAAACAGAGCATCACTGCTCAGGACACAAGAACATAGGAGAAGTCATGCTGGATTAGGCCAGTGGCCCACCCAGTCCAACATTCTGTGTCACACAGTGGCCAAAAGAACCCCAGGTGCCATCAGGAGATCCACCAATGGGGCCAGAACTCCAGGAGCCCTCCCACGTGTCCCTCCAAGCACCAAGAACACAGAGCATGACTGTCCCAAACATAAGAGAAGCCATGCTGGAGCAGGCCAGTGGCCCATCCAGTCCAACAGTCTGTGTCACACAGTGGCCAAAAGAACCCCAGGTGCCATCAGGAGATCCACCAATGGGGCCAGAACTCCAGAAGCCCTCCCACTGTTGCCCCCCAAGCACCAAGAATACAGAGCATCCCTGCCCCAGACAGTGTTTCATCTAGAGCTTGTGGTTGCCACTGATGGACAGTGTGGACAGTTGTGAGTGGGAGAGCTTGTGAGTGGGCAGAGGAAGGATGCACAGGAAGGTGGGGCACACAGGTTGGAGAGCAAGAAGGGGGACCTAGTAGTGGACACAGGGGGGGGCCCTGAACACTGCCCAGGGCCTCCCCGAATCTACAACCACCCCTGATGGTTTGGGCCAGCTATGAATGTGCTCAACTCGAATTAGAGCTGTTGCGCTCCCCTGTGACCGCTGCTACCCAAGGAGGGGCATGAATTTGTGAATCACAGTGCAGAGAAGATGGGAACAAGCTCTCAGCCTCAACTTAGAAGCTCGGACCTCAATCCTCCAATCAGCGTAACATAAACATTCGGTCTCTATCACACTAGCCCTAAACACGGCGCACGAAGGCTCATGTGGTCCACCAAAGTAACCACAGACTAATGAATAAACATAGAGTTTACATAGTAAATATAGTTAATAGCCAGGATTGTCATGTTATATTTATAAATTATACTCTTCCAATGGTTCTAATTCTTATCTTGTTGTAATCAATACCACCCCGTTTTTCCTGGTTATGTTTATCGTGTTATGTGCATTGTAAAAAAGTATAAAAACAAAACTAAAAAAAAAAAGAGAACATCATAAAAAACGTAGCTGAGCAGCAGAGCATAAGGATCCAAAACTTCAATCCCCAGCATCCCCAGTTAAAAGGACCAGATAGGAGGTGATGGGAAAGACCTCTCGCCTGAGTCCCTGGAGAGCTGCTGCCAGTCTGGGTAGATAATACTGACTCTGATGGACCAATTGGTCTGATCCAGTAGAAGGCAGCTTCACACGTGTTCATTCGTGGTTCTTTCTTTTGTACTCACGATAGCCCTTTGAGGTAGGTACAGCTGAGAAAGGGAGAATGACTGACCCAAGAGCAGGTGGAGGACCTCCCGTTACACCGTTCCCAAGTCTGTCTTAAGCTAGGATCATTATAAGGCAGCTTCATGTATTCTTTTTTTGGGGGGAGGGGATGCGACTCAACGGTAGACCATTTGTTCGGCACACAGAAGGTCCCAAGTTCAATCCCCAGCATCTCCAGTTAAAAGAGGCAGGTAGCTGGTGATGTGAAAGACCTCTGTCTGAGACCCTGGAGAGCAGCTGCCAGTCTGAGTAGACAATACAGATCTTGACGGACCACAGATTTGGTTTCAGTATAACACGGCTATATGCGTATCCATGGCCTTTTGACTCAGTAACAGATTGGATACAAGTGTAAAAAAACTGAGCAACATTCTGGGCTCTTTTACAGGTTGTGCATACATTTGAGGTGGTACTTTTAAAAAAAAAAAAAACCCAGACATCTCTCACCTTGCGCATTCCATGGATTTGTAGAGAATAAATCCCGTTGACGAGGCGATATCGGGTTGCCGAGGGGCCTGCCTGCATTCACTGCAGGTGCTGCTGCCGTTTGAGAAGGTGGGACGTTGCCGGCTTGAAAGCCACCCGAGTTCAGCGCCGAGTTGATTAAATGGGTCTGGGGGGGAAAAGGGTTACAGTGAATGGGGAAACCGCCGCACAGCTAAAAACTGTCATTTTCAGAAATACAGGAAATATGTGAAGCTGCCTTATACTGAATCACAAACTAAAAAGGTTAGTCAAGAATGGAAGAGGGCCAACTCTAAAAATCTAATTATGAAACATACAAAAATATACATGTATTTATTAAATGATAAGGGATGATAGGGAAATTGCTGAGAAGCTAAATGCATTTTTTGCCTCTGTCTTCACTGTGGAAGATGAGAAGTGCTTGCCCACTCCAGAACCACTGATTTCAGGAGGGGTGTTGAAAGACCTGAGTCAGATTGAGGTGACGAGAGAGGAGGTCCTAAAACTGATAGACAACTTAAAAACTGATAAATCACCAGGCCCAGATGGCATACATCCGAGAGTTCTGAAAGAACTCAAATGTGAACTTGTGGATCTCCTGACAAAGATATGTAATCTTTCCTTAAAATCTGCCTCCATTCCTGAGGATTGGAAGGTAGCTAATGTCACTCCCATCTTTAAAAAGGGTTCCAGAGATCCAGGAAATTACAGGCCAGTCAGTCTGACGTCGATACCGGGTAAATTGGTGGAAACCATTATTAAGGAAAGAATTAGTAGGCACATAGATGAACAAAACCTATTGAGGCAGGGAAGATCTTCCCCAGTGGTTAAACTTTGGAACAATTGTTTTCTGGTCTTTATCTCATATTTTGTATATGTATGATTGTATATATGTTTACATATTAGCCAACATGTTCTATTTGCATTAGACCTCTGAGGAAGGCCTGTGTAGGCCGAAACGCGTTAGGTCTATTTTATCAGCCTTTGTATTTTTATATTTGTCTATGAGGTATGAATGGGCCCTTATTTGTTATTTTAATTTGTGTTTAAGAACATAAGAGACACCAATGTTGGATCAGGCCAAAGGCCCATCCAGTCCAACACTCTGTGTCACACAGTGGCCAGAAATACCAGTGCCATCAGGAGGTCCACCAGTGGGGCCAGGACACTAGAAGCCCTCCCACTGTTGGCCTCTCCCAAGCACCGAGAAGACAGAGCATCCCTTGCCCCAGAGCCCCTATCTATACCTTGTGGCTAATAGCCACTGATCAGACAAACACAGCACAGGCTCCCGTCTTGGAGGCCTGTACCTGAATGTTCATTTGCTGCTGTTGCAGCGTTTCCAGATGCTGAAGCCGCTGCTCCATGAAGACAGCCATCTGCTTCTCCACCTCGTCGACTCTGTGACGGGAGGGAGGCCCCTCCAGCGGCTGGGCCTTGGAGGCGGCTTGCTGCTCGGCGACCCGCTGCAGCTGCCTGTCCGTCTCTTGTAACTTATTCAGGAACTCAGAGACGGAGTTCACTTTGGCTTCCAAGTCGCTCTGGACCTGGAGGCAAAAAAAGATAAGCAATTATTGAAATGCTGAGGAGCTGAGGAGGCCAGGCCCTCCTCTCCTTCTTGGGAGGTCTTCGAACAGAGGCTGGATGGCCACCTGACAGCAATGCTGATTCTGTGAACTTCGGCAGATCACGAGAAGGGAGGGCAGGAAGGGTTGCCTCAGTGCTTAGTTCTCCTGGCCCTTTCTGACACGCCCAGGGAAATGCTGGTCTGTGGCAATAGGAAAATCTCTGCGAGGCACACCCGGAGAGGCTCCTGTTGTCACAGGGAGGGCTCCTGTTTTCACAAGGAGTCACAGTGAGATTGGCAACGGGAGATTGGCAAGCAAGGCACATTCTTAGCTGCGTCTGCATAAGTCTGTTGTTTTACTAAAGAGTACAATGAATTGCTGAGAGCACACAAGCGTTGCAACATTCGAGGGTAATCTTGCCTGTGAAAAATACATAGTGTGATTTTTGCATAGAGGCCACTAACTGTAACATGTTCTCACTGTGCCTTGTGTGAGCTGTTTGATTCTAATAAAGACGCTGCGGTGAGCCTGTCAGTGGAGAGTTTGGTACAGAGAGAGACAGACAGACAGAGCCTGATCAGCTTCTAGAAATCTCTGTGTGCTGTGTCGTTCTTGAACCCTACAAAAGTCAACACTGGTCGCCACGTTGGGGTCAGGAAGCCATTGTTCTCCAGGCCAGTTTGGCCGGGGATCCTGGAGGGATTTTTTTGCCATCTTCTGGGCATGGAGCAGAGGTCACTGGCAGTGCTCCCTCTAAGGTGAGTTAGTGTGAGCCAGCTCACCGTTTTTTAGCCTCCGGCTCACACATTTTTGTCTCAGCTCAGGAAGGGATGGCTCCAGAGCAAACTAATTGATGCAGGAGCCAAATCGCTCGCTCACAGCTTTAACGCCAGTAGCTCATAGAGTAAAATATTTGCTCACAAGACTCCACGGCTTAGAGGGAGCCTTGGTCACTGGGTGTGTGCGGGAGGAAGGTATTTGTGAATCTCCTGCATTGTGCGGGGGGTTGGACTCGGTGACCCTGGAGGTCCTTTCCAACCCTACGATTCTATCATTCCTTAAGAACATAAGAGATGCCAATGTTGGATCAGGCCAAAGGCCCATCCAGTCCAACACTCTGTGTCACACAGTGGCCAGAAATACCAGGTGCCAGCAGGAGGTCCACTAGTGGGGCCAGGACATTTGAAGCCATCCCACTGTTGACCCCCCCAAGCACCAAGATGACAGAGCATCACTTGCCCCAGAGCCCCTATCTATACCTTGTGGCTAATAGCCACTGATGGACCTCTGCTCCATATGCTTATCTAATTCCCTTTTGAAGTTGTCCATGCTTGTAGCCGCCACCACTTCCTGTGGCAGTGAATTCCAAGTGTTAATCCCTCTTTGGGTGAAGAAGTACTTCCTTTTATCCGTTCTAACCCGACTGCTCAGCAATTTCATGGAGTGCCCACGGGTTCTTGTATTGTGAGAAAGGGAGAAAAGTACCTCTTTCTCTACCTGCTCTTTCCCATGCATAATCTTATAAACCTCAATCATGTCACCCCTCAGTCGTCGTTTCTCCAAGCTAAAGAGCCCTAAGCGCCTTAACCTTTCCTCATAGGGAAAGTGTTCCAACCCTTTTATCATTCGAGTTGCCCTTTTCTGCACTTTTTCCAAAGCTATAATATCCTTTTTAAGGTGTGGTGACCAACCTTCTCCTTCCTAACCAAAGCTGACTGGATGAAAGCAAAGGGAGGGGGGGGGTAATGCAAAGGGATTGAAAATTAAACGGCTGATACTAGTGATGCCCCTGTACAAACCTATAGTGGGGCCTCATTTGGAATCCTGTGTACAGCTCTGGTCACCGTATCTCAAAAAGGACATCGCAGAGCTGGAGAGAGTACAGAGGAGGGCAACCAAGATGATTTGGGAGCTGGAGAACCTTCCCTGTGAGAAAAGGCAGAAGAGTCTGGGACTTCTCAGTTCAGAAAAGAGATGACTAAGGGGGGACAGGATAGAGGCTTATAAAATTATGCATGGGGGGGGAGAGAGTGGACAGAGAGAACTTTTTCTCCCTCTCCCGAAAGACTAGAACTTGAGAGCATCAAATGAAGCTGATGGGCAGTAGGTTCAGGATGGACAAAAGGAAATACTTTGCTACACAGCAAGCAATTATAACCTGGAATTCAGAGGATATAGTGAGGGCCACAAGCACAGAATGCTTTAAAAGGTGATTACACAGATTCACAGAGGATAGGTCTATCAGTGGCTACGAGTCATGGTAACTAAAGGGAATCTCCAGAACCAAAGGCAGTAAACCTCGGAATCCCAGAGCCAGGAGGCAACATCAGGGAAGGTCTCGGCCTCTGTGCCCTGTTGTTGGTCCTCCAGAGGAACGTAAGAGCCCTGCTAAATCAGACCAATGTTCATTTAGTTCAGCATTCTGTCTCACGCAGTGGCCAACCAGCTCCTCTTCTTTACACAGAATTCACTGCCAGAGGATATAGTGATGGCCACAAGCACAGACCCACAAGCAGGGCTATTTTTGGGCAGGAACGCACAGGAACGGAGTTCCGGCTGGCTCCCAAGTTGGCCACGCCCAGCAGGAACTCATTAGCATAATAGGCCTCACCCAACAGCAGAAACTCATTAGGATTGGCTACATTAGGGGTGTGTGGCCTAACATGCAAAGGAGTTCCTGCTACAAACAAGCCCTGGGTTTTGGCAACAAACAAGGTAAAGAGAATAAGAAGCAAAAGGTGGGTGTGGCTGGATGACCACACTTCTGGTAACATGGGGGTGTGGCCTAATATGCCAATGAGCTGTGCTGTCAGGGGTGTGACCTAATATGCTAATAGGTTTCTGCTGTTGGGTGTGGCCTATTATGCTAATACGTTCCTGCTGGGCTTTTTCCACAAAAAAAGCCCTGCACAAGTATAGAGGAATTTGCATCCGCAGGTGTGTAAACAATTTGTATTTCTGTCTTAGTACTTGCATGGCTTGATTTTTGCATGTGCGCAAAAACGACGTGCCTGACAAACCCCACACCACCATGCCAAGTTCTGCAGCACGCCAGCTAAAGTTCCATCTAAGTTGCACGATCGGTTCCAGGTGCTGGATCTGGGTTTCTGGAAAGCAAAGCCAGCTTTCTCTTTTAGCACATACGTGCTTTCATGGTTCCAACTTGAAGAGGACCGTCCAAAAACCAGTCCCTTACTTTGAGAAGCGGAGCGGCAGACGCAATGGCCGCTGCGGTCGCCGCTGCGATGGTTGTCGCCGTATCCATCTCGCCGTGCGCAGACTTGGCCCTGTCTTTCTGGTCCTGGCAAGCGTTATCGAGAAGTTGCACTTTGACCTCTTTAAATACAGGAACGTTCTGAATTCTACAGACACAAGAGGAATGCACGGATTTTTTAAAAAAATCTCTTTTTAGAGGCAATCCCCACCCCCGCAATTTCTCGCTAAAGGAGGCACTTTCTTTTAAATCACATTTTTATTGGAAGTTTATTTTATTGATTTTATTGATTAGGCTTTTATCCCGCCCTCCCCCCGCCAAGGCCTTTTTTAAAAAGGCAATTAAAAAGTAGAGAAAACAGGGGAAAAGAGAAAAAAAAGAAATATAAGGAAAGGCTTCTGATTTTCCCTGCGGCAAATACAAGTGTGATTACCAAATCATCTCTTACTCTATGGGTACAAGGAAAAGCTCTCTCTTTTTTCTACTAATTTTCTTGTAATCATCAAACCACAAATCATCAATTCATTTATGTTTCATGCTGAAAGTCTCTAAGGGGTTTCCAGTCAACAATAAACGTCGTTATTGTCATTTCAAAGGAGCCACTTTCAATAAACTCCTTATAGAATCATAGAATGTTAGAGTTGGAAGGGACCTTGCAGGTCATCTAGTCCAACCCATGCACTCTGCAGGAGCACAGCCGAAAGATAGCCCTACAAAATACCCGAAAGATGGTCGTCCAGCCTCCACTTGAAAACGTCCAGCGAAGGAGCCTCCACCACCTTCCGAGGCAGTCTGTCCCACTGCTCAACCACTCTTACAGTTAGGAAGCTTCTCCTGATATTTAGCCGGTAACGACTCCCTTGTAATTTCCGCCCATTAGATCTAGTCTTGCAGTCCGGAGCAAGAGAGAATAGATCCTCTTCATCTTCTACATGACAGCCCTTCAGATACTTGAAGACTGCAAATCATGTCCCCTCCCAGGCTAAACATACCCAACTCTTTCAGCCTTTCCTCATAAGACTCGGATTCCAACCCTCTCACCAACCAGCTGCTGTCAAGCCAAGTCCCTCCCATTCTATATCTGTGCCTTCGATTTTTTGTACCTAAGTGTAGGACTTTGCACTCCTCTCTATTGAAATTCATTTTATTTGTCTCAGCCCACTGTTCCAGCCTATCTAGAGTCAAACACCATCAGATCAGTACCACTCATTTTTATTTGTTTGCTGGTTTGTTTATCAGGTCTTTAGTCTGCCCTCCCCAAAGCAGGGTCAGGGTGGATCACAACAAGACAGAGTCGGAGACTCGTTACAATAAAACGACATGACATTACAATCATGACATTACGTTACAAGCAGCCCTGAGCCTTCGGGGAGGGCGGGATATAAATCCAAAGAATAAAATAAATAAATAAATAAAAATCATTAAAACAGTAACATTCATGGCGTAGCAGCAATTACATTAAAAAACCCCTGTTAGGGCCACGTAGATGAGATCAACAGGTACTTCAGTAGATTGGGAACTAGAGCAGGGAGGCCAAGTGAGACGGACGCCCGCCGTCTCACTCAAAGGCCTGGCGGAACAGCTCCGTTTTACAGGCCTTAGCGGGATAAAAGAACTAGTACATTCTGTGGGTGGGCAGCAGTCCAGATTTATGAGAGCAAAATGGATGCAAAAATCTCCCTCGAGGACAAGTTGGTTAAGCTTTCTCATTTTCTCCAGCCAGCTTGGATTGCATACAGGGTAGCTCTCCCCCAGAGTAGCTCTCCTTTCGAACACTGGCACTTACCTCTGCTTGAATACAGCTCTTACAGCCTCCTTTTGTCCGGCATCATACTGGGAAATAAAAATGTCCGTCGCTGTAAAACAAAAACCCAGAACAGACTTGACTATCTTATTTAATTTAATGATGCTATAGGTCTGCCTTTACAGGTTAGGAGCGCTGACTGTAATCTGGGAGAACCGGGTTTGATTCCCCACTCCTCCACTTGCACCTGCTGGATGACCTTGGGCAAGCCGTAGTTCTGGCACGGCTGTTTTTTGGGTTTTTTTTTTTAAAAAAGAGCAGTTTCTGTCAGAGCTCTCTCGGCCCCGCCTACCTCACAGGGTGTCTGCTGTGGGGAGGGGAAGGGAAAGGAGATTGTAAACCACTCTGAGAGTCCTTTGGGCAGTGAAGGGCGGGGTATAAATCCAATCTCTTTTTCTTCTTCTTCAAGAGCAGTTTCTGTCAGAGCTCTCTCAGCCCCACCTGCCTCCCAGGGTGTCTGCTGTGGGGAGGGGAAGGAAAAGGAGATGGAAAGCCGCTCTGAGACTCCTTCAGGTAGTGAAGGGTTGGGTATAAATCCAATCTCTTCTTCCTCTTCAAAAACTATGTTTTACAGGAGCAGAACATAAGAACATAAGAGACGCCAATATTGGATCAGGCCAAAGGCCCATCCCGTCCAACACTCTGTATCACACAGTGGCCAGAAATACCAGTGCCATCAGGAGGTCCACCAGTGGGGCCAGGACACTAGAAGCCCTCCCATTGTTGGCCCCCCCCCAAGTACCAAGATGACAGAGCATCACTTGCCCCAGAGTCCCTATCTATACCTTGTGGCTAATAGCCACTGATGGACCTCTGCTCCATATGCTTATCTAATTCCCTTTTGAAGCTGTCCATGCTTGTAGCTGCCACCACTTCCTGTGGCAGTGAATTCCAAGTGTTAATCACTCTTCGGGTGAAGAAGTACTTCCTCTTATCCGTTCTAACCCGACCGCTCAGCAATTTCATGGAGTGCCCACGAGTTCTTGTATTGTGAGAAAGGGAGAAAAGCACCTCTTTCTCTACCTGCTCTTTCTAGAACTAGTGAGATAAGGTGGACAGGCCCAAGACTGTCTCACTCCTTACCTTGTCGTGGGTCAGACATGCTGGGAAGGGTAGGAAGATTCAGAATTAACAGCACAAATCCCAAACGCTTAAGTAAGTGAAGAGTGCCGTCGATTTGCAACCGACTTATGGGGACCCCTCAAGCGGTTTTTAAGACAAGAGATGAGCACAGGTGCATTTGCCATCACCTGCCTCTGCAATATCTTCCTTGGTGGTTCCCCATTCAAGTACCCACCCTGCTTGGCTTCCGAGCTCTGACAAGACACATCTGGTTTGGAGTATTAGGGCTGCTACTAACTTGGTGCTTACACTTTAAAAAAAAAAGCCACTTCTGTCCATTTCAGAGTTAATTAAACAATACCTTGACAAACGCAACACCTGGAAGAAATGTTGCCCTGTGTTGGTACTCAGAGACAGCACAAGCGGGAAAATGTTGAATGAGGTTCTCGTCAAAGAGGGAACGTTTCATGTTCCTCAGCAATCCTAAAATGCTGTACAATTGTATGAAATCACAGCGTGGTGATGCATATATGCACATTACAATCAGATGCATCCCTATTCCCATACTGGTGATGTGCCCTACCCTCTGTCCCTTCCCCACAATGTTTATATGCCATTTCTGTTTCTTCGGCATAGATCCCTTATACGCGTCCTCCTTCTGTTCATCTCACTTCATCTATTCCTCGTTTCCAGTTAATCAAAGTTAATCGTTAGATCTTCTTCCTTTTTTAGTCCTTCTTAGGGCTGAGAGAGCTCTTTTCAGAACTGCTCTTTCAAGGACAGCTCTTGTCAGAACTATGGCTTGCCCAAGGTCATCCAGCAGCTGCAAGTGGAGGAGTGGGGAATCAAACCCGGTTCTCCCAGATTAGAGTCCGCACACGTAACTACTACACCAAACCACTACACCAAACATAAGAACATAAGAGAGGCCATGTTGGATCAGGCCAGTGGCCCATCCAGTCCAACACTCTGTGTCACACAGTGGACAAAACCCAGGTGCCATCAGGAGATCCACCAGTGGGGCCAGAACTCCAGAAGCCCTCCCACTCTTGCCCCCCCCCCAAGCACCAAGAAGACAGAGCTCCCCAGACAGTGTGTTCTACCTATACCTTGCGGCTAGCAGCCACTGATGGACCTCTGCTCTACTCAGTCAATCAACTCTTGTCGCAAAACTGATCCAAAGACAAATAAAAGCAGGTTCTTAAGTTAAAGTACCTTTTTGTTTGTTCCCATCTCCTATAGCTTGCAAAGGAAGAGGTACTGAAGCTTCAGATGAACATTCCTGTGGGGGGAGAAACAGTGAAATGAGCTTCTGTCCTATAAATTAAAAACATTTGTACGAGTAGTTGATTCTCAAGGAACAGGGAGTACCAGTGTTAAATAGCGATGTAAAACATTAAATGTTTAAACAATAAGGATTTGTTTACCATGTATATCTTACTGTGAACATTTACACAGTTTCCAAGGCTTGGAAAACTGGCAAAAGGTTACCGTGCACTGCAAGACCATCTCTTTTCCAGTAAATTTTGTTGGACCCCTGTTTTTTAATGTCTGTTTGTATGTTTGTATTGAATTATTGTATATTTACTTTTAAAATATTTTTAATGTCGAAATGTTTGATGCTCACTTCCTTGGGGGCCCTATTTAGGTGGAAAGATGGCACAGAAATGTTTTAAACGAGACATATGAGAGCCAGCGTGGTGCAGTGGTTAAAGCGTTGGACTGGGATCTGGGGAAACCAAGTTCAAAATCCCCACTCGTGCCACGGGAACTTGCTGGGCGACCTTGGGCCAGTCACACACTCTCAGAATAACCTACCTCACAGGGTTGTTGTGAGGACCGGAGGAGGAGAGGAGAACGACATAAGCTGCTTTGGGTACCCCATTGGGGAGAAAGGTGGGATATGAATAAAATGCATAAAATAAAATAAATACGGGCTTTGCTGTTCATCTGCGGGACAAGACTAACACTGGAGCATTTTAACATGTTCCTTTTTCTTGACTATTGAGCTTACTTAGGAGCCTTTGATGAGGAACTTTATCAAATGTTTTCTGGAAGTCAATGTAAACAACATCTATTGGGTCCCCCTTGTCCACATTTGTTCACTCCCTCAAAAAACACTAACAGGTTAGTGAGACAAGATCTTCCCTTACAGAACCCACGCTGAGTCTGCCTCAATAGTTTTTGTTCATCAATGTGCCTACTAACTCTTTCCTTAATAATAGTTTCTAACTTACCCGGTATTGACGTCAGACTGACAGGCCTGTAATTTCCCAGATCTCCTCTGGAACCCTTTTTTAATTGGTGATGTGAAAGTTCTCAGCCTGAGACCCTGGAGAGCTGCTGCCAGTCTGCCTAGTCCTTTTACTTGGAGATGCTGGGGACTGAACCCAGGACCTTCTGCATGCCAAGCAGATGCTCTGCCACTGAGCCATGGGCCCGGCCTAACTGCTGTTACTGACCACCTGCACAAGGTTTGGTGAGTCCCCTGGGAGAGGCATTTTGCAGTTGTGGAACAACCCCCAAGCAGGATGTTCCACCTGCCCCTGCTGGTCACGCTTGGTCTTAGTCTGCTGATCTTAGAGATTTCGTTAGATCATGGGGAGGGAGGACGTGTCTTTTGGCAAAGCATAAGCAAAGGCAGACAGTCAATCTTCAGGTACTCGGGTCCCTAAGACTGCAATCCTCAACAGAGTGACACCCTTCCAGCTCCGCTTAAAAAGATGTAAATCTGCTTAGGACTGGCACTGCGAGATGGGGAAAACTAACATGTGATGTATCCTTGGGAGGCTGAACACAGAATAACTGAGGGTGCTTTACCTCTTTTTCACCGGAGGGTAGCTGCTCTGAGCTTCTGCTGGCATGCGTGCATACAGCACCTAGAACAAGAAAGACAATGGTGCTATACAACTAGTTGAGAACCAGTTTAACGTAGTGGTTAAGAGCGGTGGACTCTAATCTGGAGAACCAGGTTTTCACTCCTCGATGTGAAGCCTGCTAGGTGACTTAGGGCCAGGGCCAGTTCTCTCAGACTCATCAAGATGAGTAACCGTGTTAGTCTGTCTGTAGCGGTGGAAAAGAGCAAGAGTCCAGGAGCACCTTAAAAACGAACACATTTTGTGGCAGTGGAGGAGCTTTTGTGAGTCACGGCTCACTTCTTCAGATATCTGAAGAAGTGAGCCGTGACTCACAAAAGCTCCTCCACTGCCACAAAATGTGTTCGTTTTTAAGGTGCTCCTGGACTCTTGCTCTTTTCTCCCGCTACAGTTCTCTCAGAACTCTCTCAGAACCCCACCTACCTCACAAGGCGCCTGCTATGGGGAAGGGAAGGCGATTGTAAGCTGCTTTTGAGACTCCTTAAGGTAGAGCTCCTTAAGGAGCTGCGGTGGCTCAAGTGGTTAAAACGCTGAACTGCAGGCTGTGGAAGGTCTGTAGTTCAGCAGTTCTAGACCCGGGTGCCGCGTGACGGAGTGAGCTTCCGTCTCTAGTTCCAGCTCCTGCCAACCTAGAAGTTCAAAAGCAAGAAATTGCAAGTAGATAAATAGGCACCACTTCGGTGGGAAGGTAACAGCGTTCCGTGCGCCTTGGTGTTTAGTCATGTCGGTCACATGACCACGGAAACGTCTTCGGACAGCGCTGGCTCTTCGGCTTTGAAACGGGGATGAGCACCGCAACCCTAGAGTCGGATTCGACTGGCTTTCGAGCAAGGGAAACCTTTACTTTAAGGTAGAGAAAAGTGGGTGTAAAAACCAAGAATTGCCATTGTGACTTGCAATCCTACCCTCCTCCCATAATATGGCTTAATTCTGAGAGAAAACTGTAGAACCCAATTCTGAAAAATGTTTTGCACACAGAAGCCCAAATAACTCCTGCAGGGTAACACTTAACATGCTGGGTAGAGGCCCGGTGCATGTTGCTAGTCTATAGTAGGAGTCTGTCAGCACAATTACAATCCGTCTAGCTAACAGAGTAAGCGTCTTCCAGTTTCCCCGGCACAGAGGCTGAAGTCCTCCCCTGATGTTGCCTTCTGGTACTAGGATAGGATAAAGTTTTATTTACGGCCCAAAGCAAGCAGTTAACATTTGAAACACCACAAACTAGTAGTAAAAAACACCCATGAATAAAGGTTAAAAGGCTTAAGGTACTAGGATTCAGAGGCTGACTGCCTCTGAATGTGGAGGCTCCGTTCAGTCACCATAATTTTCTGTCTAATCTGTCTAATGCCCTTTTAAAGCCATCTGTGCCTGTGGACATCACTACATCCTCCGGCAGCGAATTCCATATTTTAATCACTCATTCTGCAAAGAAGTATTTCCTTGGTTATGGTCCGTAAAGTTAGGCGATAATCCCAGATAAAACATCACAGATCCTGATGCTAAATAAAGCTATCACAAATCTTGTACGGATGCAGGCGGCGGGACTGCAAGAAGATGAGAAACATATTACAAGCAGTGTTCCCTC
Organism: Gekko japonicus; assembly: GCF_001447785.1. Lineage (NCBI taxonomy): Eukaryota > Metazoa > Chordata > Lepidosauria > Squamata > Gekkonidae > Gekko > Gekko japonicus. The sequence continues at coordinate 21,329 of NW_015173723.1, read as the reverse complement.
TAAGAAGAGTTAGTGTGAGCTAGGTCACAGTTTTTTAGACTCCAGCCCACACATTTTTGTCTCAGCTCAGGAAGGATGGCTCCAGAGCAAACTAATTTATGCAGCAGTGAAACTGCTCGTGCCCCACTTTAATGCCAGTCGCCCACAAAGTAGAATTTTCGCTCACGAGACTCCACAGCTTACAGGGAGCACTGATTACAAGCATACCTTCTGTTGTCGTCCTAGGAGTTGCAGCCGTTGGCTTTTGAGACACAGATCTGTTTGCCGGTAAGGCACGGGGGATATATTCCTCATCCATCAAACCAGAATCTTCTGGGTGACAGGGAGGAGGCACCTCCCGCAGCTTCTTCACTGAAATCCGGATACGTTCTCGAATGGGAGCGGCGGGTTTGCCTCCCGCCGACCGAGAGGGGACTGACGTTGGTTTCATGTGGAAGCTCGTGGAGCGGATGAGGACATCACCGGCAGTCAGGCTAACCAGAGAATCGTCACTCGAGCCAGAATTCGCTTCTGCTTCCATGAACCGTTCGTGAAGCGGTGCTCAGGCCTCGCCTCTGTGGAACGAAGGAAGTGCGACGTTACCAAGCCAGTGTAGCGGTTAGAGAGCTGGACCAGGAACTGGGAGACCCGGGTTCAAATCCCCACTCCGCTATGGAATCTCTCTGGGTAACTTTGGGCCAGTCACACACTATTGACCTAGCCTACCTCACAAGTCTGTTGGGAGGATTAAATGGAGGAGAGGAGAATGATGAAAGCTGCTCTGCGTCTCCATTGGAGAGAAAGGCGGGGGATAAATGAAGTAAATGAACAGAAGAGTGGAGAAAAGAAGCCACAGAACAGAACTGCAGATTATTTCAGTATACAGTCTCCAACAGCAGACAGCCATGGAGAAGGGGCCGTGGCTCAGTGGTAGAATGTCTGCTTGGCATGCAGAAGGTCCCAGGTTCAAACCCCGGCATCGCCACTTAAAAAGCAGGCCCTGACCTGGATAGCCCGGGCAAGCCCGATCTCATCAGATCTTGGAAGCTAAGCAGGGCCGCCCCTGACAAGTACTCAGAAGGGCAACCTCCAAGGAATACCAGGCCCAGGACGCAGAGACAGGTAATACCAAGCCACCTCTCTGAAACGTCCAAGCCCCGCAAGGGAGTTTCCAGAAGTCACCATGGCTTCCAGTTTTGCAAGCACATACAAACAAACACACACAGAAGAACATAAGAGAAGCTAATGTTGGATCAGGCCAATGGCCCATCCAGTCCAACACTCTGTCTGTCACACAGTGGCAAAAATACCAGGTGCCACCAGGAGGTCCACCAGTGGGACCAGGACACTAGAAGCCCCCCCACTGTTGACCCAGAGTTCCTATCTGTACCTTGTGGCTAATCTCTGCTCCATATGTTTATCTAATTCCCTCTTGGAGTTGCCCAGGCTTGTAGCCGCCACCACTTCCTGTGGCAGTGAATTCCATGTGTTAATCACTCTTTGGGTGAAGAAGGACTTCCTCTTATCCATTCTAACCCGACCGCTCAGCAATTTCATGGAGTGCCCACAAGTTCTTGTATTGTGAGAAAGGGAGAAAAGGACCTCTTTCTCTACCTGCTCTACCCTACGCATAATCTTGTCAACCTCGATCATGTCACCCCTCAGCCGTCGTTTCTACAAGCGAAAGAGCCCCAAAGCTCCCTAGAGATAAGCCACAGTGTCCCCCACCCCATCACTAGGTTACCTGAGGCCCTCCTGCTTCTTCCGCCCCACAGCGCGCGCGCCCCCCCCCCCTACGTACCCCTCCCTGAGGTCTGCCCGAACCCCGCCGCACCTGAGCAACCACCCGCCGGAAGTCCGGGTTGGCATGGTAACGGCAGCACCTGCGGTTCACAACGCCCGCCGTTAACAAACTGACAAGTTTGGCCCAACCCCTTCCTGGACCGTGAGGCGAGGCGTGCCTCTGTGCAGCGAGCGCGCACGCGCGGTCAGGCCGCCCTCCTTTCGATTAGAGAGGGAAAGACGGTTCCGCACAGCGTTTCCGGGACTAACGCGCATGCGCCTTAGTTTCTTTTCGCCGTTTCCTGGAATGGTCCTGTTCACTAAAGGTCCGGGTAGAAACAAGTACACCACGGAAGGGTTCCGCTGCAGGCTTAAGTTGCATAAGTCTGTCGTTCGGTCCCGCTGTGGCGGTTCAAAGGTAACTGTGTTTTGGGACGTAGGATGAGCCCTGGTGTGCTTTGTAGATTTGATGGGGGGACTCTTTAGTGTGACGGACCACACGTGGTAGATGGAAAGTAAAGCTATTCGAGGGGTCCACCATCGCCGATTCCTTTCGGGCACAAGGTAGGGGAGACGGGCGAGGGCGTTCGAGGTGCCGGGGGAAGGGTTGTTGCTTGTGGGCAGCGGAGGTCGGAAGGGGAAGGACTAGGGGAGTCTCTGGTTTGGGTAGTGGTTTGGATGTTCTGTTCCCCCCCCCCCCCATTTTCCGTGGCCTTCACTGGCCTTGCTCCGGTGCCTTTAACAGCCTGAGAAGCAAAATGCAAACTGGGGGAGCTTTTCCCGCCTTGAAGGGGTGGAGGGGAGTAACCTTTTTACGTCTCGGGAGTCGGGCTACTGTCAAAGGTGCAGAAGCAAAACCGCTTAAGAAGTGGCAGCCAATCCCGTGGAGAGAAGGGGGGGGGGGGCTCCTAGTTCTGTTCCTTTAGGGTTCGTGATAAGGGCGAATAGGAGGAGGGCAAGCAGGCACCGTGACCTTGGCAGTGTGGTACCGAGTTTACTTCTATTAGGAAATATCACTGGAAGTCTTTGAGCAGCGTCTGGACAAACTTGTCAGGGATACTCTAGGCTAATCCTGCACTAAGCAGGCGGTTGGACTAGATGGCCTGTTTGGCCCCTTCCAACTTTGGGATTCTAGTTGTGGAAAGCCAGTGAGGTTAAAAGACGCCTGCTCCTTGGGAGGAAAGCGATGGCGAACCTAAACAGCATGATAGAAAGTAGAGACATCACCCTGCCAACAAAAGTCCGCATGGTCAAAGCAATGGTATTCCCAGTAGTCGTGTATGGCTGCGAGAGTTGGACTATAAGGAAGGCCGAGCGCCGAAGAATAGATTCTTTTGAACGATGGTGCTGGAAAAGACTCTTGAGAGTCCCTTGGACTGCAAGGAGATCAAATCAATCAACCCTAAAAGAAATCAACCTTGACTGTTCCCTGGAAGGCCAGATAATGAAACTGAAGCTCAAATACTTTGGCCACCAAACGAGAAGGGAGCACTCACTGGAGAAGACCCTGATGCTGGGAAAGATTGAAGGTCAAAGAAGACAGGGACGGCAAAGGATGAGATGGCTAGACAGTGTCATCATCGATGCAATGAACATGAAGTTGAGCCAACTTCAGAGGACGGCGGAAGACAGAAAGGCCTGGCGGGAGCTGGTCCATGGGGTCATGAAGAGTCGGACTCGACTGTGCGACTGAACAACAAGTGAGGTTTACTGTATAGCTAAAAGCAGTGTGGGTTATGGAGACCAACGAGAAAGACCTCTAATAAAAACAGCCCTTTATTATTTATGTAGTGTGATCAACCATGGTAGAGCTGTACAGAGAACAAGCCCTTGCCCCCATGGAGCTTACAATCTAAAATATGAGACAGAAGGGAAGAAAAACCTGTGGCAGTGGGGATAAATGGGGATGGATGGATGCTCATTTATTCCAGTTGGACGTGCTTAAATTTAGCGGTTTTCCTAAAAACAGTTATAGTCTGTCATAAAAGGTAACAGGGAGCTGACCCCTTGATAAGAAAGTAAGACCCCGGAAGCTTAAAATCCCACATCAGCCATGCATTAACTGAATGGCCTGGCTGCACCTTTCAGTTTTTGTACCCCTGGATTTTGAAGGTAGGTATGATATGACTTACTGTGGTGTTCCCCATTACTATCTATGGGTGTGAAAGCTGGAGAAAGCGGAGAGGAGGAAAGTTGATTCATTTGAAATGTGGTGTTGGAGGATAGTTTTATTGATACTGTGGTCTGCCAAAAGGACAAATAAGTGGGTCCTAAATCATATCAAGGAGCTGCGGTGGCTCAAGTGGTTAAGACGCTGAACTGCAGGCTGTAGAAGGTCGGTAGTTCAGCAGTTCGAGACCGAGCTGCCGCATGACGGAGTGAGCTCCCATCTCTAGTTCCAGCTCCTGCCAACCCAGCAGTTCGAAAGCAAGAAATTGCAAGTAGATAAATAGGAACCACTTCGGTGGGAAGGTAACAGCGTTCCGTGTGCCTTGGTGTTTAGTCATGCCGGCCACATGACCACGGAAACGTCTTTGGACAGCGCTGGCTCTTCGGCTTTGAAACGGAGATGAGCACCGCAACCCTAGAGTCGGATTCGACTGGCTTTCGAGCAAGGGAACCTTTACCTTTACCTAAATCACAAGGATTGGGTCAGAGGCCTGGAGGAGAGGCGCGACTTTTAAAGATGATTGGCACACACACACCCCTACATGGTAGACCAGCAGGACTATCTGAAATTCTTTTCCCAGGAGTATGGAGCGGACATTGGGGGGGGGGGATATATGTTATTGCCTGAGGCCAAGTCTCCATCTAGGACCTTGCATATCTGGCTGTTATAAGAGGGCTTTTGCTAGTTCTGAATGAATATTGACTAGCAAACACTTTGTTATTAACGCACAGGGCTGCCAGCTCCATATTGGGAAATACCTGGAGATTTGGGGGGGTGGAGCCTGAAGAGGGGCAGGGTTTGGGAGGGGAGGGGCTTCAGTGGGGTATCATGCCATAGAGTCCACCATCCAAATTAGCCATTTTCTCCAGGTAAACTGATGTCGTTTTCTGGAGATCAGTTGTAACAGGAGATTTCCAGTTACCAACTGTTCATGCGATATCTCTTTGAAGCCGAACATTTAGCTTTATTTGGCTCATAAACAAAAATATACAGGTGGGGCGGGGAGGAAGAGAGCCACTCCCAAATGCTTAGCACTCTTAGGGTGCATTCAGACGGGCATTTATGCCGCTATAGATGCCGGTTGGAATCGGTGTACTTACGGGCGATCACACGGCGAACATCTGCCTTCCGTCCCTAACCGTTGCAAACAGCCTTTAAACCGTTGTATTCTGCTACTAGGTCCCCAAGTGGTGGTATCCTGAGTGCACCGGTTCCAGCCGCATTATCCCCGTCTGATCGCTCCCCGCTGGTGTAGAGCCACTTCCGTTCGGAAGCCCGAGGCTTCCGCTTTTCAGCCATCTTTTTTTTTTTAAGTATGCGATGTGCGCTTGGGCAAAGCTTCACCTTGTCGTTAATATTTTTTTTTTTAAAAAAGGCGCCTAGTGTAAGGCTTTAGACGAGTCCGGGACCTCACGGAGGCCAGTTTCAGAGTAAAAATTTAAAGGGACGTCTTCACTTCAAGGCATGCTTTCCGGGTTGGTTGTTCTGTGCCTGCGCAAAGATCTTCATTATAAGGAAGCCTGCCTATGCGCATGCGCAAATTGTGTAAAAAAAAAAAACACCCGCCAACGCGCTCTGCTGAGCACCTGAAGTGTGGATGGGCATATCACGATGTGCTGCGCAGTCAGGAGGTGAGTGTGATTGCGTTTCTTCCAGATCAAACTGCTCAGGTTCCAACCGGAGCAGTTTATGCTGGCTAAAATGCCCCGACTGAACGCACCCTCACACTCTCAAGGTATTGTTCTCCGAAGGTACTTTTCACTCACTCACTTCATCTCCTCCCCTGCTTCTCCCTCTGAGGACATATAAAAATAAAGAAGGGTTAGACTGTGGGGTATTCTGTTTCAGGTATTTCTATTTCAAGTATTTTTAAAAAATGAATTCTGACCTGGATATCTTCCATTCAGTTTAGGTGGTAGATTGGCAGCGTACTGAAATATGGCCGGGCAAATATCGGAATCCGACCAGATCAAGCAGGTAAGGTACTGCAGATCACAACTGGAAGGTGGGACTTTCTTGCTTTCCCCCTCTTCTGGCAAGCCTGGATAAAATTCCACTAGACACGTCAACAAGGAGGAGGGACTTGGGCAAAATTGCCTCTTTTTTCCTTTTGCACTGGGGGGAGGGGGAGTGTTGTTGGCTTTTCATAGGGTCTAACCCAGGGCTCAAATACTTTGGCCACCCAATGCGAAGGGAGCCCTCACTGGAGAAGACCCTGATGCTGGGAAAGATTGAAGGTCAAAGAAGAAGGGGACGGCAAAGGATGAGATGGTTAGACAGTGTCACAGATGCAACGAACATGAAATTGAGCCAACTCCAGAGGCCGGCAGAAGACAGGAAGGCCTGGCGGGATGTGGTCCATGGGGTCGCGAAGAGTCGGACTTGACTGTGTGACTGAACAACAACAAAAACCCAGGGGTTCCCAACTTTTCCAGCTTTCAGGCGCCTTTGGAGTTCTTACACAGCGTGGTAGGCGCAGAGACAAAATGGCCACCACAAAATAGCTACCGCAAGAGGCGGAGCCAGCAATAAAATGACTGCCGCAGCTTCCCTTCAGTCACACAGTGAAGATCCTTGTGCTGTGGTGGAAGCTGGTGCCAGTTTGGTGTAGTGGTTAAGTGCGCGGACTCTAATCTGGGAGAGCCGGGTTTGATTCCCCACTCCTCCACTTGCACCTGGCTGGATGACCTTGGGCAAGCCGTAGT
>NW_015173723.1:303-14600 GCF_001447785.1 Gekko japonicus | reverse complement strand
GAGAAGTCTTGCTGGGCAAAGGCCCCCCCAGCCCACCCACTTTCTTAAAACAGTCGGCACCAGGAAAGCTGTCAGCGGGGGCTGTGGCGCCCACAGGCATCGTGTTGGGGGCCCCTTATCTAACCCAACATTTGCTAATGGGTGCTTTTGAAACACTGTTTCATAGCTTGGCAACTTGGATGGCAGTCCTTAAGGAAGATGATTGTTCACTGTGGTACCAAATCCTGCAATTGCCTACCCAGAACAGGCTGTTTAGTTTACGTGCCCTTCATTCTGATGAGCAAGTGTTACCTCACATGCAGCCAGCTGGTGTAACCTTGGGTCATTCACAAGCAGTGCTCCCTCTAAGCTGTGGAGTCTTGTGAGCAAAAATTCTACTTTGTGAGCTACTGGCAAAGTTGTGAGCGGGAGATTTGGCTACTGCATAAATTAGTTGGCTCTGGAGCCATTCTCCCTAAGACAAAAATGTGTGAGCCGGAGGCTAAAAAACGGTGCGCTAGCTCACACTAACTCATCTTAGAGGGAATACTGGTCATGTTCTCTCAGAGCTATTATCTCACGAGCAGTTCTCTCAGAGCTCTCTCAGCCCCACCTACCTCACAGGGGTGTCTGTTGTGGGGAGGGGAAGGAAATGGAGGTTGTAAGATGCTCTGAGACTCTGAGTGAAGGGCGGGGTATAAGTCCGATCTCTTTTTCTTCAGTTGTTCTCCCTGTCCACTCTAGCTTTTGCTTTTTCTCGGGGGGGGGGGGAAGGAATCACTCCACCCACTGCTGAAAGTCTCTTTGGTTTGTTCACAGTTCAAAGAATTCCTCGGAACATATAACAAGCTGACGGAAAACTGCTTTTTGGATTGTGTGAGAGATTTCACCAGCAGAGAAGTCAGTTCAGGAGAGGTATGTGGATTTTCCCAAGTATTTTAGATTTGTAGTTGCGATTGCACCAAAAAGGCTGGATAAAGCCAACCTGTACAACCACCCCCCCACACACACATGTATCTTTTCTTCCTTGTCGTTCTCGGTGTGTGTGGGGGGGGGGTGATAAATCAAGTATAAACACGAGAATATGGAATCTTAATGGAGCAGACAAAGTGTCCATCCAATCCAAGCAGCATTCTGTTTCTGAAAGCAGCCATGTGCTTTGGGAGATCCGCCCCCAAACAGGGCTCTTCCAAACCGTGTGACTTGGACAGAATTCTCTGCGTTATTTAGCTTTCTAACAGCTATTTATGTTATTTATCTTCTGCCTTTCTCACAGAGACAAAGGCGGATGACACGGGGGGGGGGCGCTTTAGCAAGGCTAAATAATGCTGTTTCAATCCACTTCAGTGATGGTTTGCAAGTGGATCTTGCCATTTCACACAGTAAAACCAAGTTGCGAAGCGCAATGGAAGTGGAGTGAAAGTGCATTATCTAGTGTGTGTGAAAGCGCCCAGAGTGAGTCGGTACAAACAACAAAATGGGACATTCAGTAATTAATGCATTAGGACAGGGGTGGCCAAACTGTGGCTCAGGAGCCACATGCGGCTCTTTCACACATATTGTGTGGCTCCTGGCAGGGCGGCTGGGGAAACTAAATATCATTAGCAAATAAATATCATTATCAATATCTGCTTTTACTGCTTTTGTTATTCTTTTTGGCAGTCTCATTTCATGTTAATAAAAAGCAAATTTGCATATTTCCTAGTAAAAACATGTGTAATAGTTGTTTGTGTCTTGCGGCTCTTGAACATCTGCCGTTTATTCTATGTGGCTCTTATGTTAAGCAAGTTTGGCCACCCCTGCATTAGGAGATCAGAAGTCTGGAGCCCCCAGAAAGAACAAAAATGACATAATAACATCCTACCGATGAATTCAGTGTTCCCTCTAAGCTGAGTTAGTGTGAGCTAGCTCACAATTCTTTAGCCTCCTGCGCACACATTTATTGTCTCCGCTCAGGAAGGATGGCTCCAGAGCAGACTAATCTATGCAGTAGCCAAATCGCTCGCTCACAACTTTAATGCCAGTAGCTCACAAAATAGAATTTTTGCTCACAAGACTCCACAGCTTAGAGGGAACATTGCCGATGATATGCTATAAGACGGATGTAATGATTCCATGTTTTGGGGCGTGTGTGTGTGTCTTTAAATGTTGAGTTTGACTGCAGTAATGCAAGGAGGACGCTAGGAGATGAGGGTGCTGTGATTGGCTGATGACTGAGAGTGTGGGAGGAGAGGTGTTCTGAGAGGAATCTGTGTGTGTGTTTTGATGACAGAGTTCTGTGTATGCGTCTTTGGAAAGTGAAGTGTGGAAAGAGCGAAGGAGAGAGTCTGTGTGACTCTAAACGTTTTGTGAGAGAGTCTATAGCAAAGAAGCAAGTAGTGTCTAAACTGTGTGGTTAGACAAATGTTTAATCTTGTGTGCCTAAGACAAAGAGCTTAGCCATGGTGGCTACCTATATGAGAGAGAGAAGCCTGTCAGCGTGGGATTTTTGTGTCCGAGAGACTGTGTGTGACACCTTGCCAGTGATATTTATACGTTCCTTTTTCCAGAAACGGTTCAAGATAACCGGAAAATTATTTTGTTCTTTATTCAATCAATCAATTTAATGTTTAAGCATATCCCAGAAATCAGTACAATCCTTCCTCAGGGCCACATAGTCCTTTGACGTGCCCAGACACTGGGTCATATGACCAAATGAGAGAGAATTGGAATGTTTAATTCCTGGTGGCAGCAGAAAACTACCAAGTTTATATACACAGAGGGTAGTTTAAAGGAAAAACAGTCTCCCCGAATAGCAAGCACGCCACAACGGAGAAGAAGAGTTAGCTTTGTACTCTGCCCTTCACTACCCCCGAAGGAGTATCGGAATGGATTACAATCTCCTTCCCTTCCTCTCCCTTCAACAGACACCCCGTGATGTAGGTGGGGCTGAGAGAGTTCTGCGAGAGCAGTGACTGATCCAAGGTCACCTAGCTGGCTTCACATGGAGGAGTGGGGAATCACTCTTAACCACTACATCAAGCTGTATAGACCACCAAACAGTATAGACCACAAGTCCTAATCATTTAGTCAAGTAAGAGCCAGTTTGGTGTAGTGGTTAGGAGCATGGACTCTTATCTGGGAGAACTGGGTTTGATTCCCCACTCCTGCTGCTGGTGTGACCTTGGGTCAGTCACAAGTTCTCTCAGTGCTGTTCTCTCAAGAGCAGTCCTCGAGAGAGCTCTCTCAGCCCCATCTACCTCACAGGGTGTCTCTTATGGGGAGGGGAAGGGAAAGGAAACTCCTTGGGGTAGTGAAGGGCGGGGTATAAATCCAGTCCCCTCCCCCTCCTTCTCCTTCTTTTAAATTTTCAGCTTGGCCTCCATCTCAAAGGGAAGCCTGGGGGGACCACACACTGGACTCTGTTTTCCCACCTAAACTAGGATTAACAGTTACGTAATTCACCGGTTTAGGTTAAAGATAGCTTTACAAACTACTCTTCATACCCCTCTGTCCCTTCACCATTCCAGATGACCTGCGCAGAGCACTGCTTACAGAAGTACTTAAAAATGACTCAGAGGATATCGATGCGATTCCAGGAGTATCACATCCTGCAGAACGAAGCGTTGGCTGCTAAAGCCGGACTTCTTGGCCAGCCACGTTAAGGAAGGAGTGCCGGCGGTGACTGCATTGCGTGCGAAGGTGCGTTTGTCGCGACAGGTGCGGTGGGAAGGCCCACTGGCTTGGAACGGAACAGCTCAGAGACCCATCGAAATGTGGAAATCATCGGTGGCTGCCGCCACGTGCAGCCTTGGCGCTGATCGAGCCGTTCCTAGAGCGTCCTCTTCCTGCGCAGTGGAATAATGTTGATACAGCCTACGGACTGGCTCTGCTACTTACTGGACCCGAGATGGGGGAGGGAGCAAACGGCGGGCTGCATCCTGCCCCTCCGCTCACGCACCGTCGCAAGCAGAGCGGCAGGATACGACCCGCCATTCTGTGATCTTTTCCTCCTCCGTTAACCATGACTGTTCATTTTGAAAACGGGCAACGTTCGCTCTGAAAATTAAATCCCAAAGTGTCTAAAGCGACGTTTATTTTTTAATTGAATCAAAGTGAAATAAATGGAAATTACTGTTGTGCAGAGAGTCTTTCTAGAGGAGGGCTCCTTGCCTTTCCTGTGGTCCACCTTGACGGTAGCCCCGGGTGCGACACCGCGCTCTCACTCGTCCGGCGGATCCTGCTCATGCAGGGCTGCCTCAAGCCGCTGGGAGAGAAAACAGACTTAAATGACAACAATGGGAACAGCAATGTAGTAACAATGAAAGACAAAAAATTGCTGCAAACGTGCACACAGAAGTAAATTACACTGAAGTAGATTTCATGATGTGTGATCTTTATATGAGTCTCAATTTTCTATCCATGTGCAATAAAGTCGACAATGGAATCTTGAATCAAAATGGTCTTCTCCCAAAGCTATATAGCTACAAGTATAACATTTCAAATGGACAAATAAGTCTTGTAGCTATATAGCTTTGGGAGAAGACCATTTTGAGACTCATTTGAGAAAGGCACTTCGAAACGAGCATCAACTCGAGAAGTTCGTCTGCCAGTCTGTTTACCTGTTGAATATAAAGATCATACATCATGAAATCTACTTCAGTGTAATTTACTTCTGTGTGCACGTTTGCAGCAATTTTTTGTCTTTCAGAGAAAACAGACTTGTCAGTAGTCTGAGGGAGTGCTGACACACAAAAGACATTCTGAGTGCTGGCTTTATAAATTTTGTTTTTAATTGACTAGACTTCCTTTCTTTTCCTGGGCATAAACCTCTGCCCTTCACTTCATTAAGAACAGAAGAAGAGCCCTGCTGAATCACACCAGTAGCCCATCTAGTCCAGCATCATAAGAACAGAAGAGAAGCCAGTGCTGGATCAGGCCTATGGCCCATCCAGGCCGACACTCTGGGTCACACAGTGGTCAAAAACCAGGTACCTTCGGGAGGTCCAGAACTCCAGAAGCTCTCCCACAGTTGCCCCCCAAGCACCAAGAGCATCGCTGCCCCAGACGTACTGTTCTATCTATACCTTGTGGTTAATAGCCACCAATGGATCCAGTCCTCTCTAGAAGCCGTCTCACACAGTGGCCTACCAGTTCCTCTGGATGGCCAACAACAGGGCAGAGAGGCTGAGGCCTTCCCCTCATCTTGCCTCCTGGTTCTGGGATTCAGAGGTTTAGTACCTCTGAATGTGGAGATCCCCTTCAGTCCCCATGGCTAGTAGCCACAGATAGACTTATCCTCCATGACTCTCTCTAATCCCCTTTTCAAGCTGTTTATTCCTGTGGCCATCAGAACATCCTCTGTCGATGAATTGCACGTCTTAATCTCTGGGTAAAGTAGTATTTCCTTTTGTCTGTCCTGAACCTACTGCCCATCCGTTTCATTGGATGCCCCCAAGTTCTTGTCTTTTGGGAGAGGGACAAAAAGTTCTCTCTGTCAACTCTCTCCACCCCAGGCCTCATTTTATAAACCTCTATCACGTCCCTGTACTTCAGTCCACTCCACAGAGGAGGACTGCTCCTACAGTAAACTACGGAAAGATGACCACTTGGATGCCTGTGCGGTTGGGATTAACATACTAATGTTTTAAATTATTGCGCCATCTCTCAAATTTGCTTATTTTTATAATTTAATTTATACCCCGCCCTCCCTGCGAGCGGGCTCAGGGCGGCTTACATAACTGGTCTGTAAGTGACCATTCATTCACATAAAAACAGTTTAACATTCAATAACAATACAGAATCTCATAAAGTGCTGGCGCTGATACATTAGATACATAAGATGGCCTGCTGGAAATTCCATACCGCCAGACAGTTTGCCACTCAATGATCTTCCTGAGCATAGTGGTAGAGGCAAAATGTTAAAACTACGGGCTGGCTCGTTGGTAGTAGTGGGGGCGGCTCCTAGTTGAAAGCCTGGTGGAAGAGCTCCGTCTTGCAGGCCCCGCTTACAAAAGTCTCTCTAGGCAAGGGGGTCCCCAACCTTTTTGAGCCTGGGCACCGCTGGAATTCTGACCCAGGGTAGTGGGCGCAGCCACAAAACGGCCACTGCGGGATGTGAACCCATGTACACAGAGGACGCCTACGCGCACGGGGAAAGAGGAGTAATTTAAAGAATACACTGGGGAAAGAGCAGTGAGAGAGAATACGATGAACGCCGTGGTGGGCAGTCGCTGTTGGGACGATGCCACTTTGAGCTGCACGGCCAATTGTATCTCCCAACAGGTTGCTCGTGGTAGCCAAATAGGGGGCTCACCCCTCTACAGCGTCTTTGGAGGTTTTCAGACCGAGGCCATCTGACAGCAATGCCAACTCTGTGAACATAGGCAGATCACGAGAGGGAGGGCAGGAAGGGTTGCCTCAGTGCTTAGTTCTCTTGGCCCTTTCTTACACACGCCTAGGGAAATGCAGATCGCCACTTTGGGATCAAGAAGCCATTTTTCTCCAGGCCAGTTTGGCTGGAGATCCTGGAAACTTTTTTATCATCTGGGCGTGGAACAGTGGTCACTGGGGGTGTGGAGGGGGAGGGTATTTGTGGATTTCCTGCATTGTGTGTGGGGGTTGGATTAGATGACCCCGGAGGTCCCTTCAATGTTCACACAACCCACGCAGGGTGAGGGCCATGGGCTTGCCGCCGCCGCAGCTCCCAGGAGGAGCACTACCCCTCTCTAGGACATCAGCCCAGCTGGACCCCGGTCGCCTTAATGGCCAATCTGTACCTGCTGATAGGGGCCTGTATACACCATGAGCGGATCCGAAAGCCCTCACCCCCCCCCCCCAACACTGATAGAGGCTGACTCGGTTTGCCTGTAACCCTAAACCCCGGTTTAGCATTCTGTGAGCAAGCTTTGGACTTGTGCGCCCCGTCCTTCTCGAATCTTTTCCATTGCCTCCCTCAGTGGGTGTGGCAAGCGTGTTGATCTATATGCGAATCAGGCCGATGATAGTTTCGCCTCATCAAAGACCTGGAAACGATGTGTGAGAGTCACCCGGGTCACCGAGCTCTCTACATTGCGATTCCTCTGCTTTTTAAAGGTACTGTCATGATCTGGGCTGTGCCACCAGAGGCCTACTAGGCCCAGGGAGCCTGGCTAGCAGTAGGTGAGGCTGGGCCTACAATTCCCAGAAGCCCCTGAGAGCTGACGTTGGGGGCGTGGCTGAGCTCGTCGGGGGGGAAAACCATATGTTTCCCCCCTGACGAGCTCGGCCACGCCCCCAACATCAGCGACGTCTGACGTCACTTCCGGTGACGTCGCAGCGGCGCGCGCGCGCGCGCAAGGACGACAGACAAACTCCCGGCCAGGACGGAGCCTCCCCCGCTGGTGAGTTCAAAGGATTTGGCAACCCTAGAGGCTGCTGCAGGAAGAAACCCTCATCCAGAGGGAAGGGTCACTTGGAATAGTGAGCTACGGACAGTATATATTTAGACGCGTTAGGGCATTTGATTTCTTTTCACCCACTTACTGCTATTATTCTGCACCTTGTTGTTTGACCTCCTATAAAATAAACCTTTTCCTTGTTTCACTCTGCCTGGTCCTCATGCCTGTTATTTGGCCAAAAGGGAGGTCTGAAGGTCTTGGGAGGGTGCTCTGGGCCTTCTCAAGGGAACCGAAATCCAGAGTGGTGGCAGCGTCAGGTGACACCCCACCTGAGCCGTGACAGGTACCTACTTGCGTAACGTGTGGAATTCTGTGCACCAGCATCTCGAATACTTGAGGCGGCAGAGTCTGCTCCAGGACGTTCATGAGCTCGGTCGGGTGCGTACACAGCGAGATTGCGTTGGTGAGGTGCTCGATGGCCTTCTTCTGCTCTCCTGTAATGAATTTATATTCCTAAAGCCCAGTCTGTAGGATCGTTATCCCATTGGATAGAATTAGCATTTTGCCCCACCGGCCTCGGTCCTTGTGTCAGCTGGAGCCAGATCCTCAGCTGGAGGCTGCTCCTAACCGTCTGAGGGAGGGAAAGGTACCGTGGCCGGTCTTCACTGGTTTCCTTATCACTGGTTTCCTTATCAGTCTGCCTGCTGTGGGGCAAAAAAACACGACATCCCCTCTTGCCACAGTAGGTAAGTGCCGTCAAGTCACAACCAACTGAAGGCGACCCCAGAGGGCTTTTCAAGGCAAGTGAGAAGCAGAGGTGATTCACACATCAGAAGAGCCCTGCTGGATCAGACCAGTGGTCCATCTAGTCCAGCATCCTGTCTCACATGAGGTCCAGACAGTTCCTCTGGAGGGCCAACGACAGGGCAGAGAGGCCGAGGCCTTCATTAGAACATCAGAAGAGCCCTGCTGGATCAGACCAGTGGTCCATCTAGTCCAGTCTCCTGTCTCACACAGTGGCCAACCAGTTCCTCTAAAGGGCCAACAACAGGGCACAGAGGCCAAGGTCTTCATTAGAACATCAGAAGAGCCCTGCTGGATCAGACCAGCAGTCCATCGAGTCCAGCCTCCTGTCTCACACAGTGGCCAACCAATTCCCCTGGAGCGCCAGCAATAGGGCATAGAGGCTGAGGTCTTCATAAGAACATCACAAGAGCCCTGCTGGATCAGACCAGTGGTCCATCTAGCCCAGCATCCTGTCTCAAACAAGGGCCAACCAGTTCCTCTGTGGGGCCAACAACAGGGCACAGAGGCCGAGGCCTTCCCCTGATGTTGCCTCCTGGCACTGGGATTCAGAGGCTGACTGCTTCAGAACATAGAAGTTCCTTTTACTCACCCATGGCGAACCACCTTTGACCATCTCTTGCCTTGGAAAAACCCAACGAGGTCGGAGGAAGAGAAGGAGGAGATTGGATTTATACCCCACCCTTCACTCAGAGTCTCAGAGGGGCTTACAGTTACAAACTCCTTTCCCTTCCCCTCCCCACAACAGACACCCTGTGAGGTAGGTGTGGCTCAGAGAGCTCTTTCCAGAACTGCCCTTGAGAAAAAAGCTGTGCCAGAACTATGGCTTGCCCAAGGTCATCCAGCAGTTGCATGTGGAGGAGTGGGGAAATCAAACCCGGTTCTCCCAGATCAGAGTCCGCACACTTAACCACTGCACCAAACTGGCTAACAACCAAAGTTGGCCGCGACGCGACAGTTTTTGAGGCATTCAGAGCGTGGACGCCGGCCAGCCGCGCAAAGCCAGCTGCTCCCCCTCCTTACCTCTTTCCAGCCACAGCTCGCCCAGCTGGATTTCTTGCAGAAAGAAGTCCTGCACCTTGGCCGCGTCCTTCTGCTCACGCAGCTAGGAGCATTAACAAAAAAGAAATGGCATCTTAGCAAAATGGCACGAGACTCACCCGAAGGCTAATGAGAGTTAGGCTGTAACAACACCAAAGTTTTTTAAAAAGTCTTTTCCAAATATTACATTTCCACTTCTGAGGGGGGCAAATCTTTTAAAGACTCCTTTGCCTGCTTTTCACAAGTCTCACCTACTAGAACAAGCCTCCGATCCTGGAGTCCAGGGGCACCTTTAAGACCAACAAACTTTAATTCTGGGCAATGCTCCCTCTAAGCTGTGGAGTCTTGTGAGCTAAAATTCTACTTTGTGAGCGACTGGCATTTAAGTTGTGAGCGAGCGATTTGGCTACTGCATAAATTAAGTTTGTTTTGGAGCCATCCTTCCTGAGCTAAGACAAAAATGTGTGAGCCAGAGGCTAAAGAAACTGTGAGCTAGCTCACACTAACTCAGCTTAGAGGGAACACTGCTTCTGGGTACCAGCTTTGGTGTGCATGCACACTCAGGGCTTTTTTTGTAGAAAAAGCCCAGCAGGAACTCATTAGCATAATAGGCCACACCCAACAGCAGAAACTCTTTAGCATATTAGGCCACCCCCCTGACAGCACAGCTTGTTGGCATATTAGGCCACACCTCCATGTTACCAGAAGTGTGGTCATCCAGCCACACCCACCTTTTGCTTGTTATTCTGTTTACCTTGTCTGTTGTCAAAACCCAGGGCATTTTTGTAGCAGGAACTCCTTTGCATGTTAGGCCACACACCCCTAATGTAGCCAATCCTAATGAATTTATGCTGTTGGATGAGGCCTATTATGCTAATGAGTTCCTGCTGGGCGTGGCCAACTTGGGAGCCAGCCGGAACTCCGTTCCTGTGTGTTCCCGCCCAAAAATAGCCCTGTGCACAC
Source organism: Gekko japonicus (assembly GCF_001447785.1). Taxonomy (NCBI): domain Eukaryota; kingdom Metazoa; phylum Chordata; class Lepidosauria; order Squamata; family Gekkonidae; genus Gekko; species Gekko japonicus. Next base: position 4,455 of record NW_015173723.1, on the reverse strand, counting down.
TTCTTTAGAATCTGAAGAAGTGGGCCTGCATATGGAAGTTTATACCCAGAATAAAACTTTGTTGGTCTTAAAAGTGCCACTGGACTCCGACTTTGTCCTGTGGCTTCGGACCGACATGGCTACCCCACCAGAACCAAGCCTTCAATCTGTAAGACTACTCAGGGCACGCTTGTTTATTAACCTTATTTATTTGTATTATTATTTTTAACCTTATCCCAGTAAACAAACAAATGGTCTGCCTTCCTCACAGGGACTCTGGGCAAATTACACATAGTAGGGGAGCGGTGGCACAGAGGATTTATCCTCTGGTTAACATAGTAACATCTGAGCTGAACAGGCTTGCTGTCAGTTCTAGCCCCCCGCTGGTGTGAGCTGCCAGCCTTGTCCCCAGCTCACCGTCTACCCAGCGGTTCGAAAGCTTCGGCGAGTAGATAAAATGGTACCACTCCTTAGAGTGGGCACACTGAACCCCCCCCCTCGTGGGATGGAGCGGTGTTAGCCGGCGAACGGAAGTCCAGCTCGCATGACGGAAAGCCTAGAGAGATCTCCTCGGCATTAAGATAAAGCCTGTAATGGGCCATCCGGCCAGGCGATGGCAGTGTGGCGCTACAACTCAAGGAGTCTGGAGAAAGCTGATGCCATCAAAACTCGGCCGAGAAAAATGCCGTTCCGGATCATGTCTCATCTGCATCTGAACGAAACCCTCGTCGGCTGTGAATGTGTGCAATTTAAGATGCATATATGTTGTCCTCCCTTACCCCATATTGCATTGTTAGTCCCTCGTGAAAAATTAGTAACTGTAAATCGCTCAGAGCCAGCAAGCTCTGCAGGATTGAGCGATCAATAAATTGAAAGATTATTATTATTTATTATTATTATAGTTAGTCAGGACAATCAGGTAAAATGGGACACTCAATAACCAATGCATTAGGATTTTAGAAGTCTGGAACCAACCAGAAAGAACACATGTAGCTGCCATATACTGAATCAGACCTTTGGTCCACCAAAGTCAGGATTGTCTACTCAGGCCAGCAGCTGAGTCAGAACCTTGGCCTGTCAAGGCCAATATCAGACTGGCAGCTGCTCTCGAGGATCTCAGGCAGGGAGGTCATTCCCATCACCCACCACCTGGGTCTTTTTAAATGGAGATGCCGGGGATTGAACCTGGAACCTTCTGCATGCCAAGAAGATGCTCTATACGGATTCAGACCCTTGGTCCATCATGGTCAGTACTGTCTTCTCAGATGGGCAGCTGCTCTTCAGGGTCTCAGGTGGAGGTATTTCACCTCACCTCCTATTTGATCCTTTTATATGGAGATGCTGGGGATTGAACCTGGGACCTTCTGCATGCCAAGAAGATGCTCTATACGGATTCAGACCCTTGGTCCATCATGGTCAGTACTGTCTTCTCAGATGGGCAGCTGCTCTTCAGGGTCTCAGGTGGAGGTATTTCACCTCACCTCCTATTTGATCCTTTTATATGGAGATGCTGGGGATTGAACCTGGGACCTTCTGCATGCCAAGAAGATGCTCTATACGGATTCAGACCCTTGGTCCATCATGGTCAGTACTGTCTTCTCAGATGGGCAGCTGCTCTTCAGGGTCTCAGGTGGAGGTATTTCACCTCACCTCCTATTTGATCCTTTTATATGGAGATGCTGGGGATTGAACCTGGGACCTTCTGCATGCCAAGAAGATGCTCTATACGGATTCAGACCCTTGGTCCATCATGGTCAGTACTGTCTTCTCAGATGGGCAGCTGCTCTTCAGGGTCTCAGGTGGAGGTATTTCACCTCACCTCCTATTTGATCCTTTTATATGGAGATGCTGGGGATTGAACCTGGGACCTTCTGCATGCCAAGAAGATGCTCTATATTGATTCAGACCCATGGTCCATGATGGTCAGTATTGTCTACTCAAGCTGGCAGCAGATTTCCAGCTTCTCAGCTCGAGGTCTTACACGTGTATAAGCGAGGTCCCGATCAAAAGATTCCAATTAGTGGCTCTCCAGGGACACAGGTGGAGGTCTTTCACATCCCCTCCTACTTGATCCTTTTAAATGCAGTTGCCGGGGACTGAACTTGGGACCTTCTGCATGCCGAGCAGATGATCTGCCACAGCTCCTCCCCACTGAACAGAAGCAGAGCTGAAGTATGCACACAACGCAGTTAATGGTGCAGAAATTCCATAATAGGGACGTTACCTTCAGTAAGCTACATGTAGCGGCACCGTCCCTAACCATTTAAACAAGTTAAGTTTGAGAATCACTTGGTGCACTGCTACCCTACCGCCGGGGTAGAAAAGCCCTTGTGCTTTACAGATTTCATTTTTATTAGATTTGTATCCCGCCCTCCCCGCACAGCAGGCTCAGGGCGGGTTCCATCATACATTGTATATAAAAAACAGTTAAAACTGATTAAAACACATCAAATAGAACATACAGAGCCTCTAACCGAGTAGTTATTCAGATTGGTAGTTCCAAGCAGTTATTCAGATCAGACTCACTGGAACACTGCAGGTAGGCCCGATAAATATGGGCGCCTGTTGCCTCAGCTAAATGCCCGGCAGAAGAGCTCCATCTTGCAGGCCTGTTGGATCCCCAAGCATCGAGAATAAATCCACGTTTTAAAGAAAAGCAAAATTTATTTCAAAGTGCTGGAAAGACACTCAAACACGTTCTTTGTTAGAACTGACTACAAACGGTTAGGGCAAGCATAATAAAGGGATTTGAAACAGATACAGAACCAATGGGTCACTTTCCCGCTGGCGGGTGAAAGGAAACGGTTGCGCGCTCATTCCCTGAGAACCAGGCTATCTCCAGACATAATACAGGTGCAGTTCCCAGGCTCTAAAAGCAACAAGCCGGCAGTGAAGCATACTCCCCCAATACATCCTCCAGTTCTTTGGCTTAGGCATTACAGCAGAGTAAAATACTGGCGCACAGGCAGGGGGGGGGTTAGCAACTGTACAGAGAAACCACCAACACAGAACACCATGGCAGCTTGCTGACAGTCAGCAGGCATGGATAAAAGGCAGTTGGCTCCAGGAGCAGCAGCTGATAGGCAGGACTGGGCCTGTGCTTCAGGAGCCATATTTGCTCAGGCTGCAGTTACAGGCCCATCTGCGAGAGTGCTGGAAGGCCTTACCAGGGCATGAGAAACCAGCCTGGGAGAAGGCAGAAGTGATGGGCCCCTGCCCTATCATCATTCCCCCTGTCCCGACACCCCTCCCTCTCCCACTGGTTGCCAGCCAATGGCAACCCTAGCCACCAGGCCATCTTGCTTGGCACCCAAGGCCAGATCTCTGCCCAAGCAAGCAAGGCATTGGCACCACTGCTGGGGTCGATGGTATGGGAGAAAGCGGCAGGTGTGGTTTATGCCTGGCATGGCCTCCTAAGACCTGCACAGCCACCAGCTGACTCCAATACAAATCCATTTGTTTGCTCTTATACCAACATCCCCACAGGCAGACACAGCATTTTTTCAGCACTCGGACCAAAAACATTACCTATCCATGATGTGCTTTCACACATGCTGAATAATGCACTTTCAATCCACTTCCAAGGCACTTTAGCGATCACTTTGCAAATGCATTTTGCTGTTTCACGCAGTAAAATCCAGTTGCAAAGTGCACTGAAAGTGCATTATTCAGCGTGTGTGGTAGACGGCCAACAATTGTCATCCTTTCTGTGGCTTTCATTACATAGCTCTTTCCCCATCCACTGGCCTTTTTCTTGTTCTTTTTTGCCTCTCTCAGATCACTCTGCTCTTGCGTGAGAAGCTACCCACAGAGACAGTCTTCTCTGAAGTTTGAATGCATCCGCACAAAGTAGGTGCTTCTGGACACGACATTGCAGCATCTTGAAAAAGGAACAAAAGGGCCGCCTTCCTTTACTGTGTCATGTCTCCTTGGCCTTTAGCGAAGGATGATTTTCGACATAATGCATGCACAATTGTTACACAAACAAAATCACTTGCCATTTTTTATTATTTACCTATGAGAATCAAATGGGTTCCTCCCCCCTTTTGCACAGTACCTCCTATGTACAAGATCATAAGGAGCAGTTTCAGGGAGAAACAGATAGTTGTGCATTCTCTCTCTCTCTCTCTCTCTCTCTCTCTCTCTCTCTCTCTCTCTTATGCTTTTTCTCCT
>NW_015173723.1:0-243 GCF_001447785.1 Gekko japonicus | reverse complement strand
TTAGTCAAAGCGCAAGTGTGGCATGTTTTTACAAACTCTAATAAGTCCTTGCGCATATGAGGCCACCAAAATTGTCTGCGGAGCAGTTGAAGGGATTTGACAAAGCTCCAATGGCCCGCGAGTTTAGATCCATGCGCTGACTCCATCACTTCTCTGCGGAGGGAAAAAGGTACATACAATTTGTCATTAGAGTAGACCAAGCCCTCTGGGCTGTGAACACAATCATTCAAAGAGGAAATTAAG
>NW_015173722.1:423288-424488 GCF_001447785.1 Gekko japonicus | reverse complement strand
AAGGTCAGTGATTACACCGTCGAGGTTGTAAAGGACGCTGACGTCCTTCTTGTTTAGTTCTTCTGTGTATTCTTGCCATCTTTTCCTAATCTCTTCTGCTTCTGTTAGGTCCCTACCGTTTTTGTCCTTTATCATGGCCAGCTTTGCATGGAACGATCTCTTGATTTCTTGAATTTTCTTGAAGTCCTTCCCATTCTATTGTTTTCCTCTATCACTTTGCATTGTTCATTCAGGAAAGCCTCCTTATGTCTCCTTGCTGTTCTCTAGATAGATGGATAGAAATATGCATTAAATGTTAGTTATACAGTGGTGTAGACACCTTTATTTCAATGGTGAGAATTGGGGATATAGCTTTCACTCTCCCACTGAACAAGGATCTTTGTAAATATAAACCATTTGCTATTATGAGAATGATGAATTTTAGAGAAGAGCATTGCTCACTTATTGTCATGTTTAATTTTACCAGAGTTATAATGCACATGTGCATACAGCATTAGCATCTGGTTTTGCTCTATTTGATTTCCTTGGTAATTTTGTGAGTTTTATGGTTTAGAAGAGTGATCTTTCTTCTCCTGCCAAAGGGTTCTTCCTTCCTCCTTGATTGTTCTTTCCTGTTCTCAGAGCACCAGGCCGTTTGCACGTGAGCAGGGACACTTCGCCCATAGATTTGTGTATCCATTTTTAACAACTCGGCTTCACTAGGGTTTGCGAACTTGGCACATGCTCAGAGACTTAAGATATTTCATTTTTTAAAAAGATGTGTATTCTAGATGGCCTGTATCGCCCCTTCCAACTCTGTGATTCTGTGATTCTATACACTTGTCAGGGATGCTCTAGGGCAGGCGGATCCTGCATTGAGCAGGGGGGTTGGACTACATCAGGGTGTCAAACTCATTTGTTACAAGGGCCGGATCTGACGTAAATGGGATTTTGTGGGGCCAGGCCATGTGTGCCATAAAATGTAATGCCAGGTAGCAGAGATACAAACTTTGTAAAAGTTACAAACACAATTAAAGATAGTAATTTTTTACTTAAAATACAAATATGCTTAGAACCCTTGAGATATTTTATTTAACAGTTTGATAACTGACAACTCCCAACATCTTTGGAGGTGTGATTGGGCCCTTATATGTTTTCTAATTCTTTGTTAATACATACAAGTATCTTTTTATACATTTGGCCCCTTCCAACTCTGTGATT
>NW_015173722.1:417206-417334 GCF_001447785.1 Gekko japonicus | reverse complement strand
CAGAAACTGCTGTTTTTCAAGGACAGCTCTTATCAGAACTATGGCTGGCCCAAGACCATCCAGCCAGGTGCAAGTGGAGGAATCAAACCCGGTTCTCCCAGATTAGAGTCTGTGCGTTTAACCACTAC
>NW_015173722.1:415903-416840 GCF_001447785.1 Gekko japonicus | reverse complement strand
CCTTGTGAGGTAAAAGAAGAAGAAGAAGAGATTGGATTTATACCTCGCCCTTCACTACCCAAAGGTGTCTCAGAGCAACTTCCAAACTCCTTTCCCTTCCCCTCCCCACAACAGACACCTTGTGAGGTAAAAGAAGAAGAAGAAGAGATTGGATTTATACCTCGCCCTTCACTACCCAAAGGTGTCTCAGAGCAACTTCCAAACTCCTTTCCCTTCCCCTCCCCACAACAGACACCTTGTGAGGTAAAAGAAGAAGAAGAAGAGATTGGATTTATAACCTCGCCCTTCACTACCCAAAGGTGTCTCAGAGCAACTTCCAAACTCCTTTCCCTTCCCCTCCCCACAACAGACACCTTGTGAGGTAAAAGAAGAAGAAGAAGAGATTGGATTTATACCTCGCCCTTCACTACCCAAAGGTGTCTCAGAGCGGCTTCCAAACTCTTTCCCTTCCCTTCCCCTCCCCACAACAGACACCCTGTGAGGTAGACGGGGCTGAGAGAGCTCTGACAGAAACTGCTCTTTTTCAAGAAGAGCTCTTATCATAACTACAGCTTGCCCAAGGCCATCCAGCCAGGTCCAAGCGGAGGAGTGGGGGAACCAAACCCGGTCCTCCCAGATTAGAGTCCGCCCACTCAACCATGGCACCAAACTGGAGGAAGGCTCCAGAGCAAACTCATTTATGCCGTGGCCAAATCGCTCTCCCACAACTTGAATGCCTGAGTCGCTCACACAAAGCAGCCTTTCTGCTCACGGGACTCGCAGCTTGGGGAGAGAGCACTGCCGTGCCGACCCCCGGGGAAGAAACGCGGCTTCCGTCCTCGAAGGCGCCGCCACCACCACAGCCGTTGGCCTCCTGGGCTCCAGCCGGGCTTCGCCCCCGCCCGCCAGGCCAGCTGCAGTGTCTGCAGGCCGCGGTCGGCGTCGCTGTGGGCCCGCC
>NW_015173722.1:414838-415368 GCF_001447785.1 Gekko japonicus | reverse complement strand
CTGTCGTGACCTTGGCTCAGTCACAAGTTCTCTCAGAGCTGTTCTCTCAAGAGCAGTTTCTGTCAGAGCTCTCTCAGCCCCGCCTACCTCACAGGGTGTCTGTTGTGGGGAGGGGAAGTGAAAAGGAGTTTCTAAGACTCCGAGTGAAGGGCAGGGGTATAAATCCAATCTCTTCTTCTCTTCTTGTTTTTCAGCAGGTCAAACAGGGGAAATGGCTCAAGGGAGCCAGTGAAGCCAGGGCCGGCCCCAGCTTATTTTGCCCCCTAGGCGGGGATCCCTTCTGGCGCCCCCCCCCCCGGCGCGCCCACCAATTTTCAAAAATAAATGCATTTTAAGAAGAATGAAAAGCACAAATAATCAAGAAAACTCCCAAGAGTACGGGGCCGGGTGCAGTTTGGTGCCCCTAAGGGCCAGCCCGCTCTAGGCGATCGCCTAGTCCGCCTAGTGAGTGAGCCGGCCCTGGGCTTCCCCCTTGGGGCCGCGCACCCTCAAGGAAGGGAGGGGGTGGCTGGCTGGCCGCTTGGAAGAGC
>NW_015173722.1:389993-414806 GCF_001447785.1 Gekko japonicus | reverse complement strand
ATGGTCAGGCTACCATTTAGGGTCATCAGTGACACATGTTCACCCCACCTACCACCCTACTGCCCCCAGATTGTCCAGTAGAAATCTGCCATTTTTTTTAAAAAAACACAATTTTTATTGTGTTATGACACAACTTTGTCCTTTACGATACAGCAAAGTTATAAAGTTGCTCTGGGCATGAGCAGGTGCTCCGAGGACTGTTCCGTCTAAGCTAAATTAGTGTGAGCTAGCTCACAGTTTTTTAGCCTCCAGCGCAAATATTTTTGTCTTAGCTCAGGAAGGATGGCTGCAGAGCAAACTAATGTATGCAGTAGCCAAATCTCTCGCTCATAACTTCAATGCCAGTCGCTCACAAAGTAGAATTTTTGCTCACAGGACTCCACAGCTTAGAGGGAACATTGTTGCCAACTCTGGCCTGGGACATTTCTGCAACTTTGGGTTTGGTGCATGTGGACGGGTGGGACCCTACCCCTAGGCTCTATGGTATATGGTAGAGTTTGGCCTCTGGAGCCGACATTTCCTCCAGGAGAACGTATCTCCGCCGTCTGGAGCAATGCTCCCTCTAAGCTATGAGCAAAAATTCTACTTTTGTGAGCGACTGGCATTCAAGTTGTGAGTGAGGGATTTGGCTGCTGTACAAATGAGTTTGCTCTGGAGTTGTCCTTCCTGAGAGAAGACAAAAATGTGTGAGCCGGAGGCTAAAAAAACTGTGAGCAGGCTCATGCTAACTCAGCTTAGAGGGAACACTGGTCTGGAGGTCGGTTGTCATTCCAGGAGAACTCCAGGCCGCACCTGGCCGTTGGTAACCCTAAGTAAAAACGACCAGGAACCTTGTGGTCCCTTAAAGACTGGCAAGGTTCTTATTCCAGTCTTAACTTGGGTAGTTATGCAGCTCAGTTGTCTTCTGTATGAGCTGTTGAGACAACAACCTAACCGAGTCTGTAGGCCCTGTGGAATGCAGGGAAGTGCTTTGTGCATTGTGCAGAATTCACATCTGAGGGAGGAAAATACAGAGATGGTTCACTAGTTATGGTAAACTCCACCACCTGTAATGGTTGGGGAGTCCCAGGTTTTGCTGAGAGAGTTGTATGTGTGAGGAAGTCCTAAGCTTTTGTTTAAGGTGAGGGAAGTAATGTGAAGCCTCTCAATGCATTCCACCCAGTTCAGCAGTTTCACAGTGGACTCTTCCTCTGAAGTTTTCATCAGGGATTGTGAATTTGAGGTCAGGAACAGAATGTGCAAGAAGAGTGAAATGTTCTCTTGAAGGAATTTGCTCACGTGGCTGAAGGAGAACATAATATCTCTGCATGCAGCCCTGCCGGTGCATATCTACGTTTAAAAATAAATAAAAAGCTGAAACCTGCAATGTGATCTATTCCTTGTGCACACCCATGTTAAGGGTACTGGACAGCTCCGGATATTGTTGCTACCCTAAGCAAGGTTTGAACTGAAAATAAGGTTAAGGTTGCTGGGGCAATCTGAAATGAGTAGAATGACTGGAGTCACTTTGTTTTCTTACACACAGAAACACTTTTCTTTTTAAGACAAGCCAGTTTCTGACATGAATTCCCTGGAGGCAGGTCTGTGCAGGTAGGATTTGCTTTGCTTCTAAGTACCTGGGTCACCAAGCCAAGGATAATGAAGCTGCTTTAGCCTCCAGCCTAGATTGTTCACCTTTCCTGTTCCCACGTAAACAAACGCCTGTGGTTCAAGCATATACAGTGAAATAAAGTCTTGTGCTCGGATATAATAACAGCAAGGCCTGTCTTTATTTCCTGATAGTGACTAACATTGGTCGGATGGATCTCTGCAGTATGTTTTGCACTTCTCACGAGAGAGAGAGAGAGAGAGAGAGAGAGAGAGAGAGAGATTTAGCTAATATGATTCTAATGCTGATGTTCACTGAAGAGGGGGTGCTGTTACTGGATTGAGCACTCCTCAAGACTTGTACAGTGTGTTGTAACAGTTAAGAATGCTGAGCTAGTATCTTTGAAGACCCGGGTTCAAATCACCACTCGTGCCATGAGAGCTCGACGGGTGACCTTGGGCCAGTCACACCCTTTCAACCTAACCTACCTCACAGAGTCGTTGTGAGAGTAAAACGGAGGAGGAAAGAACAACTGAAGCCATGTTGGGTCCCAATTGGGGAGAGATGCAGGGAGCAGATGAATAAAATAAATCCAACGTTTAGAAGGTCAGCCATGTCAGTCTGGGCTGGGGAGAGGGGGAGCCAGTTTGGTGTAGTGGTTAAGTGTGCAGACTCTAATCTGGGAGACCCGGGTTTGATTCCCCCCTCCTCCACTTGCACCTGCTGATGTGACCTTGGGTCAGTCGCAAACTCTGGCACAGCTGTCCTTGAAAAAGAGCAGTTTGTGTCAGAGTTCTCTCAGCCCCACCTACCTCACAGGGTGTCTGTTGTGGGGAGGGGAAGGGAAAGGAGTTTGTAAGCCGCTCTGAGACTCCAAGTGAAGGGCGGGGTATAAATCCAATCTCTCTCTCTCCTCTCTCTCTCTCTGTGGGAGCAAAACTTGTCAAGATGGGTGGCTATACCTACCTGTGGCAAATCTGCAGCACCCTCCAGCCCCGTGGTGTTCACATGCCCTGTTTGTGTGTGAGTAGGTATGCAGGTGTGACATTTGAATGCTTGCATGGAATTTTGTTCATCCTGCACAACAGTTTTCCGGGGGGGGGGTAATACTAGTGATGGCACAAACCAGTTCAGTCTCTTTATCTTTGTACTGGATCAGGTTTTCAGGTATTTTATATCTTTGAGCTAAGCCCATTTGTCTTCACTGGCTTTGATACTTGGAGAGAGATGATTCTGATGGTGTTCTGTGGTCTTCAGGAAACTTGAAATTATGTTCTTTCTACAGAGTGGCTGTGTGCATTTCCCTGGGGTTTCTTTAAGGTCTCTAAAATGGCTGTGCGTGGCCTTGTGTCGCACAGTGTTGCAAGGGGAAAAGTGCGCTCGAGTGCTTCCATGTGGGGCCTGGTTGGATTTTTAGATGTGCAACATAGCTTGGCAAATAGCACAGTGTGTGTCTTTGTTTGCCCTGTTAAGTGTAGTCTGGCCAAGATCCTCCAGGAGCTGGTGCAGCAGTAGGCTTGGAATGCTAGGCGTTAATGACAAACATGGGATCTTGTGGCAAGCTTAAGCATTCTTTTTTTTTCTTGTGTGACCCACTGGGTAACACCCAGCGTCATGTCTCTTGTCTGTTATGAACATGGTTGAACTGTTGACGGATATACTGTGTGAACATTTTAAATGGCAATGAATTCCAAACAGCGAGACTGTCTTGTTGGGGGGAAAGACCACGGAGGGCCCCACGGTGCCTCAACGACTAGGAAGACTCAAAGTTTTGATTAAAAGTAATAATCACGCATGTTGTGATTTCCAGTGGATAGACTGAACGTGTCTGTACACACCTGAAATGCGATAATGGGCCAGCTTTTGTGACACAAAGTTTATGGCACCTCCCAAATACTCTCCGTTTGTGGTACCACCCAACCCCCCCCCCCCCCAAATTTCATTTCAGATGCATCTGAAATGCCTTGAGGTAGTTCACGACTCTTGGAACTACTGTTGTAAGCTTTTGTGGGTTCTCAGAAGCACCTATAGTGGTTGAAACACAGTGGTCAGTCTCTGCCCCCCCTTCTCCCCCCTCTTCCCCCCCTCCTTCTTTTAGGAAAAGGAGCCCCTGGGAAACCAGAGGATAGAGGAGTGCTAATATGCTACCTGTGTGCATATGCAGTTTGACATCTTATTTAAAAAAAACATTTGTGGAAGGGAAGGTAGGTTAGTGAGGTTATAGCAGCAGGCAGGCGAAAAGTCGCTGTAACATCTTCAGGGACTTAGAGGCCAGGACTGATATTACTGCAGCAGGTGATGGCTGCGTTTTTATTTCTACTCACCGAGGCTGTGAGCTTTCATTATAACTGTACAAGAACAGTAGAGGGAAAGCCTGTTCATTCCTGTTTTAATTTCCCTAATGACAGCGCTTCCTGCCTTGCTCATATGGAGAGGTGAGATTGCCTTGTCTAGAGTACAAACAGGTTTGGATCTAATCAATTTTTACTCGTAAGGAAAACTGAAAACAAAAAAACAGGAAACTGCTAAAATGAGTTTCTTCTTATTTTTATAAATGCTTTAAATAAATATGAGGAGTAGCTTGATGCTTCTCTTATATTTTTTTCAAAAAGGATGTATGCATGGTTATGAGCAAGCATTCGTAAATCTGCATACTTTACACAGCTCTAAGAACTGCTCCAGAATATGTCTGGGTATGATGTGATGTTGTGTCTATGACTTGTATGGGCTCTGTTGTCTGCAGTGCCCGTGAGACTGCTACCATAGGTAGAAGAAGAAGAGATTGGATTTATACCCCGCCCTTCACTACCCAAAGGTGTCTCAGAGCGGCTTACAAACTCCTTTCCCTTCCCCTCCCCACAACAGACACCCTGTGAGGTAGGTGGGGCTGAGAGAGCTCTTGACAGAAACTGCTCTTTTTCAAGAACAGCTCTTGTCAGAACTACGGCTTGCCCAAGGCCATCCAGCCAGGTGCAAGTGGAGGAGTGGGGGATCAAACCCGGTTCTCCCAGATTAGAGTCCATGCACTCAACCACTACACCAAACTGGCTCTCCTGCTCCATGTAGCCCAGTATCCTATTTCACCGAGGGGTCAACAGACAGGGCATAAAGATCAACGCTGTTCCCATGTTGTTGCTTCTTAGTGCTGGTATTCAGAGGTTTGCAGCCTCTGAATGTGGAGGTTTCATTTTCTCGTTCTGAGGACCCACTAGTGGACTCACCCTCCATAAATCCTTTAGAGCGAGGCCATCTGTGCTTGTAGCCATCACTACATCCAGTGGTGGTGAGTTCTACAACTCAATCAGTTGCATTTCTTGTTGTCTGTCATGCATCTGTTGCCCATCAGCTTCACTGTGCATCCATGTGTTCTAGTATTGTGTAGGTGAGGGAGAAAAAGTTATTATTTCTCCACCCCATGAATAATTTTATAAACCTTTATTGTGTACCTCCTTAGTCGTCTTTCCCCCCCTAAATTTAAATGTCTCCTTTTCTTTAAAGTCCCAGATCCTTAAAAATATGTACACATTTTTGCTACAGGGCTATTTGTGCTACTGAGAGCAAATGGGTGGTTGTGGTGATTAGGTAGCTATTGAAGGTGCTTACAGATTTCTAGGAGCTGCGGTGGCTCAAGTGGCTAAGACACTGAACTGCAGGCTGTGGAAGGTCGGTAGGTCAGCAGTTCGAGACCCGAGTGTGCCGCATGACGGAGTGAGCTCCCGTCTCTAGTTCCAGCTCCTGCCAACCTAGCAGTTCAAAAGCAAGAAATTGCAAGTAGATAAATAGGGACCACTTCAGTGGGAAGGTAACAGCGTTCCGTGCGCCTTGGTGTTTAGTCATGCTGGCCACATGACCACGGAAACATCTTCGGACAGCGCTGGCTCTTCGGCTTTGAAACGGAGATGAGCAGATTCGACTGGCTTTCGAGCAAGGGAACCTTTACCTTTACAGATTTCTACAAAACCAGTTTGGCCTCCGACTGAACAAAAAAGCACATGTTTGCATCTTTATAATGCTACCTCCAACTCTGAAAAGTGTACGTAGGCGACTGAGTAGGTATGCCAGGAGTTTTAAGGGCAGAAGCAGAGACAGAAATTAATACCATGGAGTTTTCAGAGACAGACGGAGCTTCCCCTGACATGCTTATGTCACATTTGAGGTGTCAGGCAGACAGTTTCCCCCTAGACCTTTCGCCCCACTGGTCTGAGAGCAGGGGAGGGAGGACCCACTAGAAAGTGCCCTCCCACCAGAAACGGGCAACTTGTAAGCCTATCCACTAGCCTAGTATTCACAGGCATTAACCTTTGTTGAGTAATAATGTCCTTTCATTGAGTCTAGTCATCAAGTTTAGATTTTGCAAGCTTATTTGAGAGTTGAGTGGCAGATTAGACTATTTCACGCACTTTGAGTCTGTTGTGATATTCAGACTCTGCGTCATGAGGATCTTAATCTGGGGGGACGTTGTATTTTGGAAAAGCATTTTCCATTATTTTAGCGTCTTGAAAATGTGGTGAGTTTGTCTTTTGAGTATTCAGTCTTTTGGCAGCATTCTAGAGGTGAGCATGTTGAATTTATCAGTGCTTGTTTTGCTTTGGATATCCTGTAGGATAAGGATGTTGTCTCCCTTGGTTCTTTCCCCTGATATAAGGGATCTCCCGCTGCAGAAAGCAATGCTCCCTCTAAGCTGAGGGGATCTTGTGAGCAAAACAACTATTTCGTGAACTACTGGCATTAAAGTTGTGAGTAAGCGATTTGGCTGCTGCATAAATTAGTTTGCTCGGGAGCCATCCTTCCTGAGCTACGGCAAAAATGTGTGAGCCGGAGACTAAAAAACTGTGAGCTAGCTCACACTAACTCAGCTTAGAGGGAACACTAGCAGAAAGTGTTTCTGACTTTTGAAATTACCTAGAACCGCCATTACCCATCTTCCTGTTGAAGCTAACATAGAAAAGGACATGCTCCACATCCTCCGTCCTTATAGCTTATCGTGCCTTCCATATAGCTTAAAAGAAATCCTTGGGTGTACTTTTGAAGTCATCTTCATCTCACACGCATTCTGTTAGCTTTCCGTAATATATAAAGGGCCCTGAAGTGTTTTATAGTGTTTTCCTCTGTGCCTAGCTCTGTGGCTCTTTCAAAGTAAAGCAGAAAGCCAGACGGACTTGTTTTAAAAATCCATGTTAACTGAAATTCACTAAGTTGTACACAGTGCTAAATTAAATTCTGTTTAGTACCAAAGAGGAGATTTTCTAATCCCCAGCTTTTCAAGTTTGATACCAACAAGTGTTTATTCAAATAAATTGTGTTTAATAAGGTTACGTTTTTAAATGCTTCGTTGAGGCACAAGATTTGGATGGACATAGACAAAGAGTACTGAACATTCTAAAGACCATCTTTTTACTACAATGGACTTGCTTGCTCAAGAATACACAATTTGTGGCTACACCAGGTATGCTTTGAAATTGGGTTTTAGCAAGTACCATGTTAGAAGGCCGTAGCTCATGTTGATTTCGTACTTGTTTCTCCTGATTACAGAGAATGTTTTCAGTGTCTCAGATGCAAATCCACATGTTACATATTCAGTGTTTATGATGGGTAAGGCTACAAGCTTGCAATTTGCATTCAAGGAGAAAAGGGTAAACTTGATGTCACAAAACAGTGATCATTTCCCACATTTTTAATTAGAAAACATCAGTAAAATGTTCAAAACGATTCTTATATGAAAAAATACACTAAGAATTCATGTAAATTATTGTGTTTTTCCAAGTTGTGAGTGATAGCCAGACTTCCAGTAATGTACTTTACGATCTGCACAAAGAATACTCATCCGTTTGGGTTTGGTCAGGTTCTGATAGATTTTTTATTTGGAGTAGAACAATTAGTGTGATTCATCCATTGTTAAGATCACTTAAAACCCATTCACTTGGTTCTCACACCCAGTGTATTTCAGTAATTCTTGGCATTTATAGTCAAGTAAGATGAAGTCTTAATCGGGAAAATGTGTGGTTTTAAGAAGGAATTTTTGAAGAGAAGTTTTGTAACAAACTTGCGTTCTCATGCTTACTCTGTTTTTTGGCCATTTCGTTGTGTTATGAAGAGATGTAATTTTTTCCATTGTATATCTGAGTATTGAAGTAGTTGTTTAAAATGGCATTCAAAGTTGACACAGATCTCTTATTGGATACTAGAAGAATGGTTTGCAGGAAGAAGAGTTACACATTGATGGGGTCTGAACTGGCAGTAAATCTGTAACAAAGCAATGGCTGAAAAAATGTAGAAAGCCACAAAATACTTTACAACATTAGAAAAATTGCTCTGCTAAAGCAGCCAATGCTCCATCTAGTTCAGCATCCTGTTTCCCACAGTAAACAACAAAATATGTCCTTGGGGAACTCCAGAGCAGTTCTCTCATTGATATCTTCCTTGAAAGTCACTGGTTCTACTGCCTCTGAACGTGGAGGTTTCATCTCACCATTATGGTTCAGAGCCATTGACAGACCTACCCCCCGAGATAAATGGTTTAGTTCCCCCTCATAAAACTATCACCACTTCTTATGGCCTTTCTCAGTTCCGCAGGGCCTGCAAGATGGAGCTTCACTGCCACAGGAGGTGGCACAGGAAGTGGTGGCAGCTACAAGCATGGACAGCTTCAAGAGGGAATTAGATAAGCATATGGAGCAGAAGTCCATCAGTGGCTATTAGCCACAAGGTATAGACAGGAACTCTCAGTCTGGGTCAAGTGATGTTCTGTATTCGTAGTGCCGGGGGGGGGGCAACAGTGGGAGGGCTTCTAGTGTCCTGGCCCCACTGGTGGACCTCCTGATGGCACCTGGTATTTTTGGCCACTGTGTGACAGAGTGTTGGACTAGATGGTCCTTTGGCC
This sequence comes from Gekko japonicus, assembly GCF_001447785.1. NCBI lineage: Eukaryota > Metazoa > Chordata > Lepidosauria > Squamata > Gekkonidae > Gekko > Gekko japonicus. The sequence goes on along the minus strand of NW_015173722.1, from coordinate 406,338 downwards.
TGATCCAACATTGGCATCTCTTATGTTCTTAAGAGTTGGCCTGCAACGTGGGATCAGCTCCCCAGACGGGTGGCAAGCAGAGAAGCTCATCAGAATGTCCTTCCATGTTAATTATTTAAAGGGAAGCAATGTGCTGGAAACCTTACTGCTGTAATTAATCACTCAAATTTATTACTTGCATGTCCCATTGCATAGCTGCAAAAGACAGCGATACTTCTGAAACAATAAGATCCCCCCCCCCCCGCGCTTTTGTTATGCCAGAACATTTCACTGGGTGTTCTTTCGGATTATGCTTTTGATCTGATATGCAGAGGTTGTTCACTGAGGCTTTCGGAATCTGAAATATTATATGTAGGGCAGATTATTTGTAAGTGGGCCTTATATGTTCAGACATTTAGTAGCACAGAGAGTTCCAAAGGGAATAACCAAAGAATGCAGAAAGGTGGAGAATTTCAGTAGCAACTCAGTTAGCTATGAAAATCTCTGTAAAATGAGCACTGAAATGGTTTAACTATAGTAGCCAGGGTGGTTTAGGTATTGAAAAATCAAACCAGCTACAGTCATGTGAAGCGTGAAGAGAAGTGATGTTAAAATCAATTTTGTATAACAAATGAAGATGTAGAATACAAGCAGCAAGGCAATGGGGCTGTGGCTTGGAAAATAACAGGATGCTAATGTTAGTCTAGGACTAGCAGTTACCATATAGGACTTGTTGGCTATTTTTTCCTCTTAGTTTCTCTGAAGTTTAGTGATACTTCCTATTTTAGTTCATTTAGAATTTATTTAGTGTTCAGGGTTTCAGTTAGTGGTTTGAAAAAACAGAAAAGCAGTGCGAAAATACCTTAAGGTCTGAACACATTGTTTATGAGAACATTGGAATTTGCACGTTACTGTAAAAAGAGCTGAAAGGTTGTTTTTTTTTGTCTTGTTGCTGTTAGTGTTTTAAGCACACTGAACACTAGTGGGATATAGTGATTAGTGTGATGAACTACGTAGGATCTCAGGGACCCAGGTTCGGATTTCCACTCCGCCCATGAGACTTGCTGAGTGACCTTGGCACTAGCAAGACAGAGACCGATTTCCCACAAGCAGCTGTGCCGTCCTTGCTCTTCCATTTGCCCCGGTTGCATTGGTCAATTTCACACTATTTGCTGCGCGGCCGCATTTTGACCCACAGCTCCCACCGAATCCCCCCCGCGTCTTCTCGATCTCGAAAAACAAGGATCGATACAACCGGGGCAAATGGAAGAGCGAGGGTGGCACAGCTGCTTGTGGGGAATTGGTCAGAATTCAGAATTAATCTGCACTGCAGGGATGGGGTGATGATGAACAAATGTAATATATAAATAAATAATATAAAATCTTCATTAATCCCCCAGGAACTTTTAAAAATCATATCTCCATGACTGAATGTGTTTGATAGGGGGAAAAATAGGTAAAGGTTTCCCTTGCTCGAAAGCCAGTCAAATCCGACTCTAGGGTTACGGTGCTCATTTTCAAGCCAAAGAGCCAGCACTGTCCGAAGACGTTTCCGTGGTCATGTGGCCGGCATGACTAAATGCCAAGGCGCACGGAACGCTGTTACCTTCCCACTGAAGCGATACCTATTTATCTCCTTGCAGTTTCTTGCTTTCGAACTGCTGGGTTGGCAGGAGAGGGGGGAAATGCCATTTATCAAATATGGAAGCTGATACTTGGGAGGATATGGATTGTCCCAGATTCAAAGCTACCGATTGCCTACCTGTTCTGATTATGCTTTCAGTTAAAGATGGATTATGGCGGTGTTGTGTTTTTTTTAAAAAAGCCCTGTGTTGGAAAATGAATAACAGACATGAGCAGGATTATTGTAAGCGAGCAGCAAAGCTCTCAGGTGTGCAAGAGTCTGGAGGAGGGATGCAGATGTTTGAGGCCAAATGAGCCGATTTGCCTGCTGTGGAACTGCATTAGAGGGTCAAAGGAAGGGGTTCCACAAGGAGGGGTTCTGAGGAATAGGGCTGCCAAGCCGCGGCGGGGGATCCGTGCGTCTTCACAGGATCCCTGCCGTGGGGGGACAGCGATACGCGTTGCACCGCCGTCGACAGGATGTGACGCTACGTGTCGCTCTGGCAACGGGACTCCAAACAGCCCCATTGCCAGAGCGACGTGTAGCGTCACATCCTGGCGACGGCGGTGCAACGCGTATCGCTGTCCCCCCGCGGCAGGGATCCTGTGAAGATGCACGGATCCCCCGCCGCGGCTTGGCAGCCCTACTGAGGAAGTGTGCATGCACACAAAAGCTCACCCCTTGAATAAAACTTTGTTGCTCTTAAAGGTGCCACGGGACTCTAACGTTGCCTATGGAAAAGGCAGTGTTTGGAAAGAGTTCTCTAAGAGCTATGGCTTTGAAGCCCAGTGTCTTGATTTACAGGATTCATCCTTATCTCCACTCATCTCCCCTATCTCGCAAAGCTATTAAGCCAACCTGTTTTGGCTCAGGAGAGCCCAGAAGATTTGCAGCTTTGGAGCAGTGCCTGGAAACCGCAGGGGAACTGGGCAATGGATCCATCAGTGGGCTCTTCCATCCTCTGGGCTGCAGGAGGTATTATGTGTCCAGCGGAGCTCCCCGGGCCCTGTGTCGGGACATTGAGCGGATCCCAAATCATTCCCCACTTCCTCTGCAAGTGAGTGGGTAAGGGACGAGGGGGCGGTGAGCGCCAGAGGAGGGGCGCGCTTTCTTCCCGCCAGAATGTCACCACGCCTTTCTCCCCTGCACTAGGGTTGAGCAAGGTGGCATTGGAACTGGAGCAGCAGTACTCTGACCCATTTCCTCCAGGGATGCCAGAGGGCTTCGAACAGTGGTTGGACTCTCTCATAGAACGGACTATGGACAGAAGGGACCTCAGCAGCCACAAACACCAGCCCTCTTCCTCCCTCCATGGAGGCAATCCGGCAGTATTAAGCAGTGCAAGACGCTGCCCTTTAGAGTCGGAGGGTGGCAGGATCCACCGAAGGTCCTCGCCTGGCCTGCAAGAAAGGAAGCGTTGATCATTATAGGTTACCCATGTGGACCGTTACTTTACCCATTAGTAGACCATTATGTTGGAGCTGCGGTGGCTCAAGTGGTTAAGACGCTGAACTGCAGACTGTGGAAGGTCAGTAGTTCAGCAGTTCAAGACCCTGGTTGCCGCATGACGGAGTGAGCTCCCGTCTCTAGTTCCAGCTCCTGCCAACCTAGCAGTTCGAAAGCAAGAAATTGCAAGTAGATAAATAGGTACCACTTCGGTGGGAAGGTAACAGCGTTCCGTGCACCTTGGTGTTTAGTCATGCCGGCCACATGACTACGGAAACGTCTTTGGACAGCGCTGGCTCTTCGGCTTTGAAACGGAGATGAGCACCGCAACTCTAGAGTCGGACTCGACTGGCTTTCGAGCAAGGGAACCTTTACCTTTTTAGACCATTATGTTACCCATGAGCAGTGTTCCCTCTAAGCTGAGTTAGTGTGAGCTAGCTCACAGTTTTTCAGCCTCCAGCTCACAGATTTTTGTCTTCGCTCAGGAAGGATGACTCCAGGGCCAACTAATTTATGCAGTAGCCAAATCACTCGCTCACAAATTTCATGCCAGTAGCTCACAGAGTAGAATTTTTGCTCACAAGACTCCACAGGTTAGAGGGAACATTGCCCATGAGTAGACCATTCACCACATTTGGATAATTCCTGTTTTATCAGATGGTAGCCTTGACCTGTCCAAAAAGGAAGAAAGTCAGATACGTGATGAGGGTCACCCCACCTCCCAACCCCAAGATGCCTTTAGCCTCCAAGGTCTTCATCTTTTGCTCCTGCTCTAAAGTTCCTGAAACTTTTCACTCCTGAGGTGGATCTTCCACATCAGGAGGAAGGAGTTCCTGACTCAGAGAGGATCTAGGAGGTTACGGCCAGCTCTGGTAGGGGACTCTACCTTGCACTTCCTTAAGGTATCCAGCCAGGTACTGATAGACGAATAGGATGAGCCTATTCACTCCAGGTTTCAGGTGGCTCAAGCTAATAAGTATCATGCCTGCCCAGCTTCAACAGACTTGACTCCTACATATCCCAGTGTGGATGCTACTGTGGCCAATATGGCATCTGGATCAGAATGCCCCATGGAGGGGGGATGGGCACTTAAAGAGGCCATGGGGGCGACACAGCCCTGCGCATAGCCCGTGAGACAAGTGACCTCTCTACCTTGGTTGCTGTGCATTTCGGCAAGGGCCATTGGCACTAATGTGGTGTCCAAGCACATCCTCTGGCTCAGCAATTGGTCAGTGGAAGCCTCAGCCAAGACCATAATGGCACCTTACCCCTTCAAGGGTTATATGCTCTTGTTGGACAAGCTAGAAGGTATTCTAATTGAGTCACAACAGAAGAAGGAGGTCCTCCCGCTCTCAGACCATAGGATCTCCAGGAGAGGATCCAGACATTTGGGCTCTTCCTTTGTGGTCTCTAGGGCATTGGACCTTCTAGGAACCCCTAGGTCTATGGCAGATTTTCCTGGAATTGCTTACAAACCTTCCTACAGGTTCCAGCCTTCATTGTCAAGTTCCCACTCAGGCAATACTGGACCCTTCAAGGGTAAAGTGAGATGTCCCAGTTAGAGCTGATAACTTTTCTAAGGGGATGGGAAGTCAACGGCAAGAATTTGATTATTTGGTGGACACAGTCTGTTCCGGATCAGTGGGTCCTCTGGACAGTTTTCTTGAGTCTTCAAGTAGAGCTCGCCTCAACTCCAAGAAGGTTCCTGCAGTCTCCTCTGTCTTCCAATCAAACAAAGTTTTCAATGAGTTCTTCAAGTTCTGACATCTTCAGGAGCTTGGTGGCCATAAAATTGATTTACCTCAAATCAGTGTGGTGTAGGTCTATACTTAATGTTCTTCATGGTTCCGAGGAGGAACGGGAAATGGCAACCCATTATGGGCCCCAGTTTCTAAACCAGTCGCTGAAGTTCCTTCAGTTCTGGATGGGAACTCTTTAATCCATCATAGACATTTTGAACAGGGATGTTTCTTGTTTTCTCATCGACCTCACCAAGATGTATCTTTACATTCCAAGTTGACCTCTATTTTGGAAGCTTTTCAGATTCTCAGTTTGGGACTGGCACTTCCAATTTCAGTCAGTGCTGTTTTTGGTCTGGTATTGGTTCCCAGATCCTTCACCAAATTGATGGTATCGTTTGTGGCCACTCATTGCAGGAGTGGCCTCCATCTTTACCTTTACCTGAGTGACCTTCGGCTGAGCAGGCCTTCCACAGAGAACAGAGCTGAGGACCTGCAGAGAACAATAATCCTTCTTTGGTGACATGGGTTCATGATCGCCTTTGAGAAGAGCCATTTGTCACACACTCTAGTATTAACTCACTTGGGGACGATGATAGAAGCATCAGAAGGAAAATGTTTCCTTCCACCAGACTAGGCACAGGCAATGACTGTTTTGGCTCAGCGAGTTACATACCAGCCTACCTCAAGCATCATGTTCCTTTCGGGTCCCCTTGGGCCACATGATCTCTACCATCAAGATGGTCCCATGGGCAAGAACACACTTGAGAGATCTGCAGTGGCTAATTCTTCCCTGGCAGTCGTCAGTATTAGTGAAGCATCATTGGAAAATTCTGGTTTCAGACAAGTGAGATCATCTTAATTTGGTGGTCCAACTCCTGTAGCCTTTTGAGAGGCAAATCCATTCTTCCCGCACCAGAGCTGGTGGTAATGATGGATGTCAATCGGGGGGGGGGGGATGGGAGCTGACATGGAGTTAACTCATGTACAAGGGAATTGATCTCTTTGGGATTGGTTCAAACCAAGAAATTGGCCATAGTTATGGACCTTTTCCTTGGCCCTTTATCATTTTTCCTTCATCTGTGGACGTCCGGACAAACAACCTGTCTGCCAAGGCCGATATGTACACGCATGGGGGCATCAGGTCAAGAAGCCTTTAGTGCAAGCTTCAAGGGTCATGAGGTGGTCAAAACATAACCTACAAAGCCTAAGAGCAGGTTACATTAGAGCTTGGCCAACGGGGAAGTGGATTGCCTTCCCGGATTGGTCCTGGACCCAAATATAGAGTCTCTGAAGACCTTAGTCTGCAACCAGTACCTCTGTCCCCAGGCAGAAGAGATTAATGCCTTCTTCCAGTCCTGGATAGAATGCTTTCTCTACGTATTTCCTCCAATACCAGCTCTACATCAGTGCCTTTGCAAGGTGAAGGAACTGGGTGTACAAGTTGTTGGTGTTGCTCCCTTTTTTGGCCCAGAAAGCTATGGTATGATGAGTTTGCTCAAAGGGGAACCTTGAACGTTTCCAATTTCAGTGGTCCTTTTGAAGCAGGGGCTAATTGTCCCGAGAGTTTCAGGTTAACCCTTTGGTTCTTGATCGCAGATCCTAAATCATTTACTGCTCTCAGTAATTCAGTGATTCAGATTGTTCTAATGACCAGGAGTGTATCCCCTTCTAGAATCTTTGTTGTACTCATGGCAGGCCTCCAGAGCTGGTGCGCTGATATTTGCATGGAGAATTTGAACCCAAATTGCCTTTCTTACAGAGCTGTCTGAAAGGGGCCTACGCCCCAGTACTTTAAAGAGAGGATTGACAGTTCTAGCCACCACCCTACCGGAGTGTGATGGTCACCCAATCTCCTCACATTCACTGATTAAGAGATTTTAGATAGAGGACATCTCCTCTCCAATCTTCCTACAACACATGGACTTCCAACTTGGAGGGTTAATTTGGCCATTAAGGCCCTGACGTGATGCATTTGAACTGCTTCTTGAGCTTCTGTGAAGGCAGTGATGTTAAAGACCATTTTCCTGGTCTTGGTGACTTCAGCCCTAGGGACTTACAAATAGGAGACCTCTCTACCAGAAAAATTACTTAGCGTGTTTCACAGATATGAGGAGATCTTCCTCCCTACCTTTGTCCTACACCTCCCTACATCATGGTAAAAAGAGTAGAGGTGGCTACTCTCTATGTCCATAGAGCTCTTCACATATATATTTTTAGAGCTTAAACAGTGGCGTAGGTCTGATTTGCTCTTGGGGGCATTGGTCACCCCAATAAGAGTAAGAGGGTAACCAAGACTAAGTTGAGTAGGTGGCTGAAGCAATGCATCCTGTTAACTTACCAGGCAGCCATGATCCCTTCCCTCGAGGGTATTCAGTCTGATCTGTTAGGAGAGCAGGCGCTTCCACAGCCCTGGAAGCTTGTAGTTCCATGGGGGAGATATGTAGGGTGATTATTTGGCTCAGTCCTACCTTCATACACCCTAAAAGGTAGTCAAGTGGAAATCTTTGGATACAGAAGAAGAAGAAGAGAAGAAATTGGATTTATACCCCGCCCTTCACTACCCAAGGGAGTCTCAGAGCGGCTTACAAATTCCTTTCCCTTCCCTCCCCACAACAGACACCCTGTGAGGTAGGTGGGGCTGAGAGAGCTCTTGACAGAAATTGCTCTGTTTCAAGAACAGCTGTGCCAGAACTATGCCTGGCCCAAGGTCATCCAGCAGCTGCAAGTGGAGGAGTGGGGAATCAAACCCGGTTCTCCCAGATTAGAGTCCACGCACTTAACCACTACACCAAACAGCCCTTGGCCACCAAGTCATGCAACAAATAGTGCAAGAGGATTAAGGATGTTGAGGCTTTTTTACCCACCCTGGGGGACAGTATGCGTTGTTACATCCCCACACATCTGAATCTCCTAGTTCTTCCGAGGCAGAATGGCACACTGGTACTTACCATGAAGGTCCCACCCCACCCCAGAAAAAGGGAAATGAAACATAGAGGTGCAGAAGGACAGAGATGTTATAGAAAAAGAGGGAAGTTTCCTGATCGGGTGATCGGCCCATTTGTTAGTCTGAGTTTGATTGTGTCGGCTGGGTTTGCTAGTTTTTTCAAATTACGTCGTGTGCCAGGGGACCTACGGAAGTTTCCGCACTGAAGGAGAGATGGGGGAACTCCTCCCCTCCGGAACAATAAAGCTGGACTTACTGCCACCGAAAGTGGAGGGAAGGGAGTTCCCCACACATCCAGGTCTCCTACTCACTTCCAAGGGGAATGGACCATCACAGTAAGCGCCAGTGTGCCAGTCTCCCCTACGAGGAGTTCCCCCCACCCCCTATGTTCTAGGAATGCCTCCCAAAGGCAGATAATTTAGTTGCATCTCTGCCCTTGGATCTGTTGGATGGATAAAATGATCCAGTGATGTAGCAGAACAGCTTTTCTCCCAGGTGAAAGTGGACTGAACAGTAAACCATGCAGAGTTGCACCTGGCCACAGCTGTGGGAAGGTACATTGGGTTGACAGGAGGCTTAATTTTCTTAATGCATTTTTTTTCACATCGTGCTGGCCATCAATCTTCCTTATCAGTTGCAAAAGAGCACCTGTGTGCGTGGGAGGAAAACACCTGAATCTAGGCTGAGGTGCTATGGGATAGATCAGGCAGAATTGGAGGAATTCTTTGAGCATGTAGGCAGGGCTTTTGTGCATGCTGTGGGTCTTCCCTCTCTCCCCCTTCCAACGCTAGTTCCTCGTGATTTCTCAAAGGCCTCTTTCAAAGGTCCTCTGAGTTTAGGGAGCAGCTTGTTCAGCTACGTGATCGGCAGCGGCTCCAAAACCTCACCGCATACTCAGGAGGTTCCTTGGCTATGATAGGTGCTATCAGTGTTGTTTGCCTATTGGGGGAGGCTAATTCAAGGTATGCCCCCCCCACAGGTGATTAATGCTAGCAGCACTAATCTTGAAGATCCCGGTGAAGAGCAGCAGCTACATTAGACCACTGGAAAATTTGTTACATCTGTTCACCTCAGTTGTTGTTGTTCAGTCGCACAGTCGAGTCCGACTCTTCGCGACCCCATGGACCAGCTCCCGCCAGGCCTTCCTGTCTTCCGCCGTCCTCTGAAGTTTGCTCAATTTCATGTTCGTTGCGTCTATGACACTGTCTAACCATCTCATCCTTTGCCGTCCCCGTCTTTGACCTTCAATCTTTCCCAGCATCAGGGTCTTCTCCAGTGAGTGCTCCCTTCTCATTGGGTGGCCAAAGTATTTGAGCTTCAGTTTCATTATCTGGCCTTCCAGGGAACAGTCAGGGTTGATTTCTTTTAGGATTGACTGATTTGTTCTTCTTGCAGTCCAAGGGACTCTCAAGAGTCTCCTCCAGCACCATAGTTCAAAAGAATCTATTCTTCGGCGCTCGGCCTTCCTTATAGTCCAACTCTCGCAGCCATACATGACTACTGGGAATACCACTGCTTTGACCATGCGGACTTTTGTTGGCAGGGTGATGTCTCTACTTTTTATCATGTTGTTTAGGTTCGCCATCGCTTTCCTCCCAAGGAGCAGGCTTCTTGTTGAGCTTCAAGCCCACTTTTGCGCTCTCTTCTTTTACCCTGAGCAGGAGATTCTTTAGGTCCTCTTCACTTTCTGCCATTAGAGTGGTAGAGTTCACCTCAGACATGTGTATTAACACACGAAGCATTAGGCCATTCCATCAAAGTCAGTATTGTCTACTCAGACTGGCAGTAGCTCTCCAGGGTCTCAGGTAGAGGTCTTTCACACCACCTACTGCAGGGGTGTCGAACTCATTTGTTATGAGGGCCAGATTCTGACATACATGAGACCTTGTTGGGCCGGCCATGTGTGTCATAAAATGCAATGCCAGGTAGCGGAGATATAAACTTTATAAAGGACACAAACACAAAGGGGGTTTTTTATACTTAAAATAAAAACATGCTTAAAACATTAGCGCTCTTGCAATATTTTGTTTATTTAACACTGTCCGATAACTGACACCTCTTGCTCTTATTACATCAAAATGTCTATGCTGTTGCAATCTTGAGTATGCTGTTCAGGTGTGTATCTGTAAGCTGCAAACCTACGATGATGCAGCAGCAGCAGAACTGGAAGAAGAAGCAGAAGACAGCCAGTTCCACAGCGGGCCTGATAGAAGCCCTCCAGGGGCCTGATCTGGCCCCTGGGCCGCATGTTTGACACCCCTGACCTACTGCCTGGCCCTATTTAACTGGCGATGCCAGGAACTGAATCTGAGACCTTCTGCATGCCAAGCAGAGGCTCTACCGCTGAGCTACAGCCCCTCCCGTAATACTGGCTAGATTTGCCCCATGTCTAGTTGAAACAAATGTAGAATTTTCAGAATGGGTTTAAAAGTGTAATACCTTTCTACAAGGCTGTGGTCACACACACTAAGTAATCCACTTCCAGTTCACTTTCAGTGCACTTTCCAACTGGATTTTTACTGTGTGAACTGGGAAAATCCAATTTGAAAATGAATTGAAAATGAATTGAAAGTGGATTATTTAGTGTGTGTGACCGCAGCCCAAGTGTGTTTTCTCTGGTTAAATCAGGAAAAAAATGTGTGATGAGGTGCTTGGATTTATTCCTAGTTATCTTCTGGCTCTTAGATTTACTAGTTTAGTCAGCTTCTAAAGTTGTATGAAGACTTTTTTTGTGTGTCATCATTTATTTATTTATTTTATTAGACTTCTCACCCACCCCTTCCCCGCATCACAAGGCTCAGGGCCGGTAACAAGTTAAAAACGATATCATAATTAATGATTAAAGCAATTAAAACAATCAAAGATAAAATCAGATGGAGACATAGGCACTAATACGATTTATCTAGGCGAGGTTGTACAAGCTGTATGTTTGTGAAGAGCTGGAATGCAGTGCAAGGCAGGGAGGGAAGTAAAGGTTCCCTTGCTCGAAAGCCAGTCGAATCCGACTCTAGGGTTGCGGTGCTCATCTCCGTTTCAAAGCCGAAGAACCAGCGCTGTCCGAAGACGTTTCCGTGGTCATGTGACCGGCATGACTAAACACCAAGGCACACGGAACGCTGTTACCTTCCCACCGAAGTGGTACCTATTTATCTACTTGCAATTTCTTGCTTTCAAACTGCTAGGTTGGCAGGAGCTGGAACTAGAGACGGGAGCTCACTCCGTCATGCAGCATACTCGGGTCTTGAACTGCTGAACTACTGACCTTCCACAGCCTGCAGTTCAGCGTCTTAACCACTTGACTGGAGGTCAAATTAGGTGGAAACTTCGCTGCCTCAACCGTATGCCGGGTGGAACATAAGGTTCTGCGGGGTCCAGATCTCATCAGGAAGAGCATTCCACCAGGCCCGGGTTGAAGCAAGACAAAGACTTTTTGGGTTGGGGACCACCAGAAGATTGTTGTGCCTAGACCGCAATTCTCTCTGCAGGGCATACCAGTAAGAGTTACGGAGTCTGTGCTCTTCACATATGCAGTTCAGTCATGTACACTGCTTGTTAAATATCTATATTCTTACAGCATGTACAGGATTCATTTCCCCCAGTGAAGCTGGCTTAATGAAGTGGTTTTGTAAGATTGTGTCCTGTTTGATCTTAAGGTGATTTTAAAAAATATGTGGGTGTTGGTGGTTTTTTTAAATAGAAGAGGTGTTCGGTGGTCAGTCAGAGGACGCAGCCACCTGCCCCTGATCCACCAATGGATGCAGTATAAAGCACGTTCATGGGTTCAGAATCGTCATCCATCATGTGCAGTCCCTGAAGCCTTGCAGAGAACAGATGCTGGATTGCTGCTAGCGTGTACAACCCAACAGTAGACGTTAGACATCTTAGCTTTCTACATACGGTAACTCCATATGCTTTAAAATGTCAGGACTGTCCATGAGGCCTCGGAGACCGAACATGGCCTACGCTGGCCTTCTACAGAGAAGAGCATCTGAAGAAATGTTATTGAGGTATAGAAGAGGAACTTGTTTCTTAAACGGCTCTGTCATTTACTTCCATTGATAGGGGAGTGATCGAGTAACCGAGCTTATAAAAGTACATAGTGGCACGGGCCATAGGGCATTAAAGTTTCCCCTCTCTTTCTCCCACTCCGCCTCTGAGGTGCCTCCACACTAAAGGTCCACGCCGCCTCTGAGGTGCCTCCACACTAAAGGCGTAGCACCAGCAGTGTTCCCTCTAAGCTGAATTAGTGTGAGCTAGCTCACAGTTTTTTAGCCTCCAGCGCACACACTTTTGTCTCTGCTCAGGAAGGACGGCTCCAGAGCAAACGAATTCATGCAGCAGCCAAATTGCTCACTCGCAACTTTAATGCCAGTCGCTCACAAAGTAGAATTTTTGCTCATAACACTCCACAGCTTAGAGGGAGCATTGAGCACCAGTTGTGTCAGTAAGGGCTGTGATTTAAACCGGGAGATTTAGTTGCAAATAATATCCCAGGGTTTTTGATTGTTCAGAAATCCTGTTCTGCAGTCGGGGAAGAGTCTGCAAACCATTAGACACATTTGGCTTTTTTGGGGGGGGGATTGCTAAAAACATTGACAGGCTGTGTGGGGGTGGCTGGCAGAGAGAGAGAGAGTGTCACAAACTTAAGGAATGTTTTCATAGATACTCCTCTTTTGGCTTGCTAGAGTGTTGTTTTTTTTAATTGTTAAGCTATCCTGAAAAAGTGTAACTGAAGGAGAATGGTGAGAGGGAGGGCAGGAAGGGTTGCATCAGTGCTTAGTTCTCGTGGCCCTTTCTTACACGCCCAGGGATATGCTGACTGCTACTTTGGGGTCAGGAAGCAATTTTTCTCCAGGCCGGTTTGGCTGGAGATCCTGGAGGTTTTTTGACATCTTCTGTGTGTGGAACAGGGGTCACTGTGTGTGTGTCTGCATTGTGCATGGGGGTTGGACTAGATGACCCTGGAGAACCCTTCCAACTCTGTGGTTCTGTGAGGAGTTATAAAACGAAAAGGTATGTTGCCTATTGCAGGAGTGATGAAAGTGCATATAAGCAGCATTTTCCAGGCAAAGTGGTTGAGCTGCTGGTGGCAGAGGGGTATATTATGTGGCTTCTTGCGGTCACGAAAAATAGCTCCTAATGCATTGGTGTCCCTCTTTGGCCCCCCCCCCCCCCAAGAAGTTGTCAAAATGTCATGGCAAAATTTATTGCATCACCAGATAGTGACGACCAGAATTGAAATTAATATCACTTACTGGCTGTAGTGCTCTTTTAAAAAGAGATTTTAAAATACTCCTTTCCAGAGTGGCTTAAAAAATCTTAAGTGGAAAAAGTTGGTTGGAAATGAAGACTTTGGACAAGGATACATGAACTACCCAGCTGGGCTTGTGTTTCTTGAGCCTCTGTGCACTTGGCCTCTAAAAGAAGGCAGGAGGTCTAGCATCAAAAGGGGGGGGGGGAATCCCACTCAGCTAAGTGAGAGTGTTTAATGTGTTGCAAGGCAGTTCATTGTATGTGTGCGCCGTGAGTTTAGGTGTGCCTGAAAGCTGCCGTTCTTTTCCCGTTGGGAATATTTTGACACTCCCTCGATAGTCATCATCCCCCCCTCATAAAAATGTGGCACGTATTGGGGAAGAGATAATTCCAGCTTTTAAAAGCTTATTTGGAAAAGCAATGGCAGTTCCTTTTTTCTTGAACAGAGAGAGGTGTCATTTTGGACCGCACAATGATACATTTGGAGTTCGAAACTCTGGCTTTTCCCCCCATAGATGAGATGAAACTTTGAAGTGTTTCATATATCAGATGTCTTGGGCTTCGTGTGATATAGGCCGTTTTTTTGCTGTGGCTGTTTTATATTTATTTATTTATTTTCGCATTTATACCCCGCCCTCCCCAATGGGCTCAGGGCGGCTTACAAGGGCAAGGAAACCTTGTCTTAATAAAAACATGATATACATACTAGCTTAAAACAATACAGTACAACATTAAAACATCCAAAAAGTTAAAACAGTGGTGCTCAGTACATAACTCCAAAGATGGCGGATCAGAGGTCCAGAGTTCCCGGTAATGTTTCCCATGGCTAGAGCTTCTTTGCAATATTCCGATGTTACAGATGTTTCATTATTTGCAATATTCCGATGTTACAGGTATCTCTTCAGGGCCTCAACAACCATAGCGGTGGTGGTATAGTAGGGCGGCGGCTCCTACTCAAAAGCCTGGCGGAAGAGCTCCGTCTTGCAGGCCCTGCGGAACTGCATAAGGTCCCGCAGGGCCCGGATCTCCCCTGGGAGCTCATTCCACCAGGTAGGAGCCGCCACCGAAAAAGCCCTGGCCCTAGTTGCAGCAAATTTAACATCCTTGGGGCCCGGAATAGCTAGTAAATTTTGAGGTCAGTTGTTCTAAGACTGGGCTGTGGCTGAAATTGTTTGGAATGATTTGCAGTGGGGTTTTCTTTTACCGAAGCGTTCTTTACACACTAGGGGTCATATGTTCTCTAGGCATCTGTCACTTGCGCTTTGGTTCTGTAGTGCAGACTGGTGGTGGAATTTTCCCAAAGGTCCTTGAAGTCCTCTTTTCTCTCTGGATCTGTGATCAGAAATAAGCCTAAATTGAAGCGATTATGTAATACTTTAGGTAAAGGTAAAGGTTCCCCTGCTCAAAAGCCAGTCGAATAAGACTCTAGGGTTGCGGTGCTCATCTCTGTTTCAAAGCCGAAGAGCCAACACTGTCCAAAGACATTTCTCTGGTCATGTGGCCGGCATGACTAAACACCAAGGCCGTGCACGGAATGCTGTTACCTTCCCACCAAAGCGGTACCTCTTTATCTACTTGCAATTCCTTGCTTTCGAACTGCTAGGTTGGCAAGAGCTGGAACTAGAGACGGGCGCTCACTCCGTCATGTGGCACACTTGGGTCTTGAACTACTGAACTACCGACCTTCCACAGCCTGCAGTTCAGCGTCTTAACGACTTGAGCCACCTCAGCTCTATATAATACTTTAACTGAATGCAAAAGTATAATGGTGTTGACAGCACTAATAGTGAGGCTGAAGTGTAGATACAGCCTGCAAAATTGTAGTAAAACAACTATGTAGTGATGTAAAATCACCTAAAATGGCAAGTCGGGGCAAAAACCTAGAAGTGTTTACTTGGTTTTTTGATTTGCATTAACTGCAATAAGTCAGCACCTTACAGTGAGTTATTACTATGGATTATTCACAGGAGTCAATATGGCACTCACCTGTCCTGATACTATGTTCTTTAAAAAGAGAGAGAGAAAATAATTGGTTTTGATTTTCTTGCCTCTGTGTGTGTTTTAGTTGTCGCTTCCAACCTAATATTGAATTGAAATTGTTTGCTTGATTGAAAAGATGGAAAAGACATGAGAGGCTGATCTATTTGTGTGAAGGAGAGGGAGAGAGAGATTTACTTGCCTCCTGGGGAAGTGGGTTGGTAGCAGACAAGATAGATATGACTATTAAGACACTTCATCATACCTAGCTGATGAAACTGCACACTCTTTCTTCTTTTCCTGTCTCATCCAAAGTTGAGTGAGTGATGAAACTGTTACGTGTTTTTGTTTTTCCTTATTCTGGTAGTTGGAGCAGTTCCCAAAGAAATGCAAAACTAGTTGTATAAGCCTGGGGGTGGGAGTGGAGTGTTGCGCGCTAACATACCCTCTGGTTGCGTAACAGCCTACCTCTGAAAACGAGGCTTCATGAGAAACTTTAGTTCATAAGCCTAGGCTTGGTCAAATCCCAGTTAGGTATGATATCGGAATGAAGATGGTCCTGCAGGTTTGGGTTGAATCGGGGGAAGATTCATTTGTACTGGGTTTTTTTACATAGTCATTGACCTCATGCTATAACCAAAGAATTCATTTCTTTTTTCCACCTTATAATTTTAATATGTACCTTTTGCTCACAGTTAAATATATAGTTCTTATTTCTTTTTATTTCGGTTATAGGTCTAGGAATTTTACATGATATGGTCTTCTATCCATTTATAAAATCTTGACCATGTGTCCTCAAAATCTTCTTTGTTATTTCCTCTCAAGATTTTGTTAACTGGTACCAAATAAGTTTGTCAACTGGTACCAACCTGGGATTTCAGACTCTGATTTATTAACACCCCCCCCCCCCGATCTCTTGTTTAAAGGTTGCATCTCAGATTCCAAGGTTGTGTGTTGGAAACTCAGCCCCCCCCCCTACTCAGTTTGTTTTACTTGCGGTTTGTTGTGACATCTAAATTAATAAACATGGTTTGTCAACAAAACGATCACTTGTGGCTGCGGGGGCAATGCGTGGAGGTTGTCCTGTCTGCTAGTATGCAGGCAGAGGTGAGAAGCAGACAGATTATGGTTTGTGCAGCAGTAGGGGGTTTGTTCCTTACATCTGGTAAATTAGTCCAAGTTTGTTGCACAAACCATGGTTCATCTTGGCTCCTGAGTACAGTCTGAGAAGAGTTTCAAAAGGATTGGGTGATACAGTGTAGGTGCCTGCTGGTCTGACAATTTAAAATGTCAAAAAACAAACAAACCTGGTTTTGCAGGAGGGGTTGCCAACTTCTGGCATGATGATGATGATGATGATGATGATAATTTAGATTTGAT
>NW_015173722.1:377866-389983 GCF_001447785.1 Gekko japonicus | reverse complement strand
TTCCCTGCGGGCTCAGGGCGATGTACAGTTACTCTTTGACAATTGGACTAACAATATTCGTGGGGGGATAGGGAAGACAACATACAGCATTTTTAATTACACACACATTGCAGCTAGCCGGGGCTTCATCTGCGGGCTGGATCAGTCGTGTTCCGACGGCATGTATTCTTGTCGGCTGGCTGATGACGTCAGGGCTTCTTGATGTCATGCCGCCACACTGCCACCGCCTGGCCGACTCGCTCCACTGCAGGGAAGCCGAAACAGCTCTTTCATCTTTCGATCTCGCTGCGCCTCAGAAGTCACACTCGGCAGCTAACACCTTCCCAATGTTACCAAGTTTTGTTCTATCCCAGAGTCAGATTGCGGGCTACGGAGAGCACCAGGAATGAAGCTACCAGCTGAGCAGCACAGAGAACAACCCTCTGAAATAAAAAGCTTTAAAAAAGGTCCAGAGGAGATCTTTTTGCCAGCTTTTCCTGGTGTTAATTTAAGTGATGTACAAGCTACTCTGCAGCAGCCAGCAAGCTACCCTTAGCTCACAACCGACCACCCTAGCCACTCACTCACTCTTATTCTAATGCATTCCTCTTCGATGAGCTGAAATCCCTGTGTGGTGGGGTGGGTCGATTTGAGCTGCGATCAGACGGGTCATTTGATCCGGTGTCGTTGCTGTTCCCTTCCATATTTAAAATGCGTGATCAGACAGCAACATCTGACTCCCGTTCCCCAGTCATCGCCATCCTGTTCTCATCAGTCTTCGAATCGGAGCTATTTGACACCGGGGAATGTCTGGTCCTTCCTGAAGTCAGCAGTCTCACCCCGCATCTCCATCTGATCGATCCATTGCACTCTCAAGACGTTTGGGAAGTCTGAATGTTCCCTTCTGGTTTGGGGCTTCCCCCCCCCGCACCATGGCTATGGAGCACCACATGTGTGTTTATTTTTTACAGACCCCTCCCCCGTCTCTCCTCAAAACTGTGTTTTTCTTTTTAAAAACTGCTCAAGTACAGTTTCAAAAACATTTTCCCCAAACTGCACTACATATCCCAGCAGCCTCTTCCAGCAATCCCATTGGCCACCAGCCGCCGTCGTCCTGCCAGGAGTTTGAAGCGCTGCTTCCAATACAAGCTTATGTGCATGCTCAAAAGACAAATAATTTAAAAACCTGCCCGACTGTCCCCCTTCCCTGGCTGCCACATCTGATCAATCAAATCACAGGGTGAGTGTACGGTGAAGCGCGTTAAGCGTAAGATGTCCGTTCAAAACTCTCTGTCACAAAAAAACTGTGTTAATTAGAGGTGGGGCCAGACCATGCTAAGCCTATTGTCTGACCGCAGCCTTAATAAAGGATCTGCTATGAAGCCTGCAAGGTGACCTTGTTTTTGCCTACCTCACTGGGTGGTTGTGATGATAAAACAGGAAGACGCATGTACACCTCTCAGAGCTCCTCAGAGGAACGATGAGATGAGCACACACTAGATAGAGGTAGCAGTTTTACCTGGGATAACCTCTAATCAGAGCAAATTAGGTACCGGCCGGTCCCTAGGGACTAGTTATCGCATTTAGACACCTATACGTTTAGGAAAGCCTTTACGTTAGCCAGATGTGAGGCTCTCCCCTCCGTGGTGCTTGAGGGCAGTTATAGAAGGGTCCCGTTTGACCAGAGGCAAATAAAGGGGAAGTCGTGGAAGTAGTGACAGACTTCACGTTTCTGGGATCCCAGATCACCGCAGACTGTGACAGCAGCCATGAAATTAAAAGACGCCTGCTCCTTGGGAGGAAAACGATGGCGAACCTAAACAGCATGATAAAAAGTAGAGACCTCACCCTGCCAACAAAAGTCCGCATGGTCAAAGCAATGGTATTCCCAGTAGTCATGTATAGCTGCGAGAGTTGGACTGTAAGGAAGGCCGAGCGCCAAAGAATAGATTCTTTTAACTATGGTGCTGGAGAAGACTCTTGAGAGTCCCTTGGACTGCAAGAAGATCAAATCAGTCAATCCTAAAAGAAATCAACCCTGACTGTTCCCTGGAAGGCTAGATAATGAAACTGAAGCTCAAATACTTTGGCCACCAAATGAGAAGGGAGCACTCACTGGAGAAGACCCTGATGCTGGGAAAGGTTGAAGGTCAAAGAAGACGGGGATGGCAAAGGATGAGATGGTTAGACAGTGTCATAGATGCAACGAACATGAAATTGAGCCAACTTCAGAGGATGGCGGAAGACCGGAAGGCCTGGTGTGATCTGGTCCATGGGTTCGCGAAGAGTTGGACTCGACTGTGCGACTGAACAACAAAAATACCTAATGGCTTTAACTGTCTTGGATTTTCATGCAAAAAACAACAACATTTGATTGGGTTTGTTCTGAGTAGTTCTTGGCAGAATTCCTCAAGGTATCCTGTGTTAGCGGGATTTCTGGCAGACTGAGGAGTACTATGACACAAGGGTGTGTGTGTATAGATGCTCTGCCCTGTGGGCATTAAACAGTCCTGCCGCCATGCAAATCGTTGGCCTTGCTTGTTTTGTTTGAAAGGTTGGTGATCTTTTCCCCTTTCTGTAGAGAGTTCTTTGACTTGCTTCAGAATTGCGGTCAGCTGCCTTTGCTCCCCCTTTTTCTTTCTCTTTCCGTTTTATGATAGACTGTGCCATATTATTTTAATAATTGCACACTCCATCCCTTAAAGCAAAATAGATTGGAATTTCAGGGAGAAACTGGAAGAGAGGCAGCGTTCAAAGAACAGTTAAATCAGGCAACTTGTGGCTCTGTTCTTATTTATACTTCCCACATGCTGTGGAGCAGCAACAGGGCTTTGTGCTTGCTGTGTGAAATGTTAATTGTTGAGTCTGATAATGATCTTGCAGCTTATGGCAAGAAAACACACTTAGAATGAAGCCTAGTTCTTTTCTGCTTGTTATAGGACCTTCAAAAAACCAGCGGATTGAGTTGAAAACTTCTTTCCTTGCTCTCTGAGGGGCTAGAAGGGACAAGCGAGTACAGGCTTAGACAAAGGAGCTGGTATATGTGTGTGGGTAAAGTGTTTAAGTTGAGAAGACTCAATTAAAGGGAAATAGGGGAGGGAGGAAGTTAACGGGGTCCTTGCAAAACAAAACCTTTGAGAACTTAGGCAACGGGGAAAAGAATTATGGCCAGTTTGGTGTCGTGGTTAAGTACGCAGACTCTAATCTGGGAGAACCAGGTTTGATTCCCCACTCCTCCACATGCAGCTGCTGGATTACCTTGGGCAAGCCATAGTTCTGGTACAGCTGTTCTTGAAAAAGAGCCATTTCTGTCAGGAGCTCTCTCAGCCCCACCTACCTCACAGGGTGTCTGTTGTGGGGAGGGGGAGAGAAAGGAGTTTGTAAGCCGCTCTGAGACTCCTTTGGGTAGTGAAGGGCGGGGTATAAATCCAATCTCCTCCTCCCCCCTCGTTCTAGAGAGCTTGTTTTCAGTACATTTGAGGACCTCTGACTTTACTGGTGCTCTTCCTGTGCTGCATTATGAACTGCTTTTAAAGCTCCCCCAGACTTTTGGAGTAGCAAGCCATGCAGTGCAGGATGGGAGTGTGAAACCCTGCTGGAGCACATAGGTAACAGCAATGGAACTATGTCGTATTAGGCAATCCTCCGTGCACTCGGTGTTCTTTGAACTTGGGCACGAATGGGCCATTAAATTGTTCCAGGCATCTGGGGAGTGAGTCATACACACCTGCCAGAGTGAGGGCTCAATCCAGTTTTTGGTGGTGGGGTCCCTCCCCCCCCCGCCCCGCCCCGAAGGCTGCTAATCAGGAGCACTTTGAGAGTTGGCTGGCTGGGTGACTACAGTTCCAGAGGCGTAGCTGTGTTAGTGTGTTGCACCGAAATTAGAAGACTAGCGGCACCTTAAAGTCTTAACAGTTTATTCCGATACAAACATGAAATTAA
This sequence comes from Gekko japonicus, assembly GCF_001447785.1. Classification (NCBI taxonomy): domain Eukaryota; kingdom Metazoa; phylum Chordata; class Lepidosauria; order Squamata; family Gekkonidae; genus Gekko; species Gekko japonicus. The sequence continues at coordinate 386,062 of NW_015173722.1, read as the reverse complement.
GCAAACTCCGGAGCATGACGGAAGACAGGAGGGCCTGGCGTGATGTGGCCCATGGGGTCATGAAGAGTCGGACTTGACTGTGCGACTGAACAACAACAACAACCTCACTCTGTCACAAGCATTAGGACTATGGAGAGGGATCTACAGGAAAATAATGTTAATGTTACAGGTGGCAAGGCTGGCGTCCGTGTGCACCTTCCTTACCTTGTTTGTGTGTGTTTGGCTCCATGGCCCTATAATGCCTGACCCACCTGTACATTCATGATCAGACTAACAGGAGTCTCCGTAAGTCTTCAGTACGCTGTCCTGCTAAGAATCTGACCCCCATCTGCTTCATCTGCTGTGGGGGGTTTTCAGTTCCTGGGTCAGTGAAAAAACCTAGGAGACCAGAAAAACTGAAATGATAGCAGGGAAATCTGTGCTTCTCAGAGATGGCTGTGCTTTCAGATGGAAATAACAGCAGTCACGGCTAGCCAGTCTACAACAGGGGTGCCACAAGGACAGGGTTACGTCATACCTGGGCAAGAGCTAGAGGGCCTGTGAGGCTATAGCAGCCCCCCCCCAAGCCTTTTGACCCCGTGAGCACCGTGGGGTTTCTGACACAGGGCAAGTAGGTACAGCAGCAAAACAGGATAACCACAAAATATCAAGGAGTGAGGTTATGTGCAACTCTTTATCAGTAACTCTTCAATGCTTCAGGCAGAAGCTCTGCTTGACGGGATGCCTTTTAATCTGCACAGCCAATCAGAAGCCCTGCTGGGCAAATGCCCCATCTGGACCTGCCCAGTTTCCTAAAGCACCTGCTGGGTGCCAGGAAAGGTGATGGCGGACGCTGGGCTACAGCATAGAGTCAGACCCATTCTCTTGGGATGTGCTGTTAGCGCCGTTCTACTCAGCAGAGGCAAATCTGCACGAAAACACCGATTGTTGTGTGTCCTGTAGGCTACAGAGTGCTAGAATACTTTATTTTGTGTTTTGGACCTTCCTTGTGGCCCCGTAGCCAGAATGTTTGGCTGCTGCTGTTCAAAATCAAAGGTAATTTGTACTGCAAAATATAGAGACGTGAAATTTGCCTCCACCCTGCCCCCTAGAATGTGCTGATTGCAGAAACTAGCGTCTTGTTATATTTATTGGAATGAACATTGAGCAGTGCATAATACTTCAGCTTTTAAAAATAGATAGAACGGTGCATAATATTTCAGCTTTAAAAATAGTGTATCGAGTGCTCAACACTTCACACCAGTTTCCTTTTGCCAACCACAGGAGAATGTTTCCCCGCTGGAGATCGTAAATGTATCAAGCTGTCCAGCTTTTTAATCATTTTGGGAGCTTGATCATTATGATTATGATAATGATATTACCCCCATTATTGTTAGTCCCGTGTCAACACATGAGTAACTGTAAATTGCTCCGAGCCGGCAGCTCTGCAAGGATTGAGCGATCAATAAATTGAAATATTATTATTATTATTATTATTATTATTATTATTATTATTATTATTATTATTATTATTATGTGTCCACTGGTTGCATCCTCCACAGGACCCTTGTCTGTGGGAACCTGAGTAGCCTGGAGACAGATTGGCTGCCATTTTTACTCTCACCCACAGCAGAGTCCCAAGTGCAACACTTCACTTTTTAATGCCGCTGGTGACTAGTGTTCCCTCTAAGCTGAGTTAGTGTGAGCTAGCTCACAGTTTTTTAGCTTCTGGCTCACACCTTTTTGTCTTAGTTCAGGAAGGATGGCTCCGGAGCAAACTAATTTATGCCGTGACCAAATCGCTTGCTCACAGCTTTAATGCCAGTAGCTCACAAAGTAGAATTTTGGTTCACAAGACTCCACGGCTTGCTGGTGACTCCAGTTCCAGCTTGAGAATGGACCTTGGGTATGCTATCAGTGTAACATTTTTGGGGATGGTTCAGCGGTTCTGTCCAGTTTCAACACAGTTCTCAGTTGAATAAACGAAATTTCAAATTCCAAAATGTTCTAGCAGGTGACTGATGCATAATTAGCATAACTTCTAATCTTGTTAAAGCACTTCCATATCACTTAGCAATCACAGTAAGAAGGGAGACGTAGAGGCTTACTTGGCTCACTTAAATTCCTATCACTACAGAGGTGTTTAATTGTCAAGATATGAAAAGCTGGCAGTCAGAAGTGTAAGACGGATGTTAATGAAAGCAAGTAGGAGGTTGTGGGCTGATAAATATGTCACTGAGCTCACTTCCGACCTGGAGTCTCTTGTTCTCGGTAATCAGAGTTTAAAACTCAAGTTGCAAAATTATTACATAAACCCCATGACCAATATTCCCTCTAAGCTGTGGAGTCCTGTGAGCAAAAATTCTACTTTGTGAGCTACTGGCATTAAAGTTGTGAGCAAGTGATTTGCTACTGCATAAATTAGTTTGCTCTGGAGCCATCCTTCCTGAGCAAAGACAAAAATGTGTGAGCTGGAGGCTAAAAAATTGTGAGCTAGCTCACAGTAACTCAGCTTAGAGGGAACCCTGCCCATGACTAGTGTTGCTTGGTTAACCTGGCTGTCCCATCTTTATGAAGTGGCTACCTAAGGGTTCATAAAAATAAATTATCTTTTAAGTTTTATTGTTAGCAAAGTTGGGAAGTAATTATGTACACTGTGTATTCACCCCTGCAACCTGTCTTAAACACACACACTTTTTCCAGGTTTTCCCACTCTTTAATATTCTACACCTGCTTTTTATTAGCTCAAATGATAAAAGCTAGCAGTTTCTTTTGAGCTGTCACGGAATCTTTAGGTAATCTTATCTCGTTCCCGGGTTGGGAAATAGAAACCATTCAAAAGATTTTAATGCAGTGTCAATAAGGAATTTGCAGCTCCAACTAAAAGGTACCCTTTTGGCACAACCATATAGCTGTTTGCTACTTGGATATGAGCCCCACTGGCTTTCTCTCAAGTAAATGTGCAGAGTGGGGCAGTTTTAATGTTTACCCCAAGAGCACTTTTGCACACTGCGCATGTTCACTGCCAACTGTGCTTGCTGTTGGGAAGCTTTCGTATGGCGGGCACTCCGTGTCTGTGTGTGCATGGTAATGTCTTCACATGCAAAGGGTTCACCTGAGTGCTGCAACTTAATGCAGTTGTGTTACTGAGATTGTGCCAGATTTGTGTTTTTTTCCTTTCTCCCTGTAGAACTAACCATCATGTTGGAGGCACCAATTCTTCTCACCGGTGGCTCCTTTGTGTCTGTTTCCCTGGTTTGTCATGAGCTCGGTGGCCTTTTGCGTCCTGCCAGGAGGCTCACGTGGGGGCCACCACCAGCTAGTTTTCTGCTGACCTTGGTGACCAGCCAATGATTATGTGCCTTCCTATATTTCCTTTGCGAAATTTCATCCTTTAAGTTAGTGTGTGAATAAATATAAGGTGCTGCTAAATACCATGAGGGGAAAAATTCACTTGTGTTTTGTTTTTTCTAAATCCCCGAAGGGATATTTTTTTATTTTGCAAGTGCTACAAAAACTACAAAGAAATATTAGGGAAGGGACTACAACTAAGGATAAAGGAAAGCAAACCACACTAAACTAAAACCCCAAGAGGAGGAGATCTTTTCACTGTTAGTAAAAATGTTAGTACAGTTAGTTTTAGTATCACAATATACTTGTAGAGTTCTTGCTTATAACAATTCGCTTGTTATATGTTATTTTGTTTGTTGTTATGAGAGAAGTCTCTGATCATCTTCTTATTTTTCGTTTCAAAAGGCCATTTTCCAAGTCCTTCTGCCTTTACTTCGGCTTTCACTTGTTTAACTTGATGTACCTTTTCAGTGTGCTTTGACCCACAGGTGGTTTTACCTTCATTTTTGGGTGTTGTTGTCAATCTTTTAGATTGGGAACTATGGTAAAGATTGCGAATTTCCCCAAGAGCACAGAGAGAGCTCAGCAGATGGGTTATGCAAATAGAATCTGAAACCTCTAGAGATCTAGTACAGTTCTGTAAACAGAAAAGGGTTCTCCTCTCTCCAGTTGAGCTCTCTTGACTCCTAATACAAGTTCTTCTGCTTGAGTTTGTAGACATTTGAGACGTCTTCTTGCCTGCCAATCTCAAGGCCCCATGTTGTCTTTCTGTGCCTGAAGAGGGCCTTGACGTTTCAAGTTTTCCCAGTTCAAGCCCTGGAATCCTTGGCACTAGGTGGGTACAAAAAAATTGATATTTTTTGGTTTGGGGTCTATTGGACCTGAAAAAATACCAGTATTTCCGAAAAGTCCCAGATCCCAATACCAGTATGGTATGTGGATCCAGGATTTTTCAGAAATCCTGAATTTCGGGGGGTCCAATAGACCTGAGAAGAAAAATGCCAACTTTTTTTTAAGCCAGCCCAACCCTAGGTCTGACTTGGCTTCTCTTATGGCATGATTTAAACTGTGCTGTAGGAGAAGCTGGTTTCAGGATCCACATGTGGCAGACCTGGCTGGGAGGGCTTCTCCTGCGGACTCGGTTTAAACTGTGCCACAGGAGAAGCTGGCCCCAGGATCTGCATGTGGCAGGGAGCTCTCAGCCCCTGTCACCCTGGCCCAATCCTGGGATGGCTCCTCTTGCAGTTTGATTTAAACCGAGCTGCAAGAGGAGCCAGCCCCAGCCGAGGCAGTGCATAGCTTGCAGCTCCAGCCACCCCAGTTAATCCTCTCTTGCAGCTCGGTTTAAACTGAACTCCAAGAGCGGATCAGCTGGGGCAGTGGGAGCTGGCTCACTGCGAGAGGAGCAAGCCCCAGCCGAGGCGGCGTGGAGGTCTCGGCTCCCACCATCCATTTGGGATAGCTGAATATACCCGAATAAAAGCTGACCAAAAATGGCTTTTATTCAGCTCAGCTATACCAGTAGCCAGTCAGATTCTCTGATCTGTATTTGGCTTAAATAATACCCAAAAGATAGAGATAACGTATTTTTCAGCTATTTTTTCAGCTCTATGTTGAATGCACACTCCTAGTTAGCATCATATTTTTCAGCTATTTTTTCAGCTCAGTTTATGTTGAATGCACACTCCTAGTTAGCATCAAGGGCTTTAACTTAAAAGCCTCTCCCAGTGCCTGTATTGGCTTATTCCACCCTGGTAACCTACTACTCGACTGTGCGACTGAACAACAACAACAAACCTATTACTGGGTTCTGTGCTCTGCCATTGCCTGCTCATGCTACAACTGTAAATTACCCATTTGTGCATGAGAACTGTCAGGGACTTGAGCAGCCCCAGGGCTTCCTGACTCTGAGAGGACCCAGGGGCCCACCCTGGGTGTCCATGTACCAAAAGCAGCAATGCATATGGTGCCTTTAAGACAAAGCCTGCTGCTCTGTTGTTCACTTGGGACTCTAACAGCCCACGGCTTGATAATCAGCTGGGACAGCCTTGAGCCAGGATGAGGAAACAAGTTGAGTCACTGCTGGCATACGGCTGGGTAGGAGTGGCTGACCATAGGAATTGTTTAGATCTCACGGGATTTGCTCAGATCCCATGGAGGGTGGAGCCTCCAAATGGGCTGCCCCCCAGATAAGCCCAGCCTGTCATAAGGCAAAGGGAAATGGGTCAAAGAGGACGCACTTCTTTCACTCTGCAGCTTGGAAGGAGCAAGGGTCAGGAGAGTGATGGAGAACAGGGGGGAAGGAAACCTCCTTCCCTCTCAGTCTGAGGCCTGTGGGAGGTACTCAGTGCCCCTCTGCTGGCAGGGTTCTGCCAGACTCTGGCAGGTCTTCTACAACAACATTAGAACATAAAAAGAACCCTTCTGTGTCAGACAAAAAAGCCCTAGGATTCTTTCTTCCACAGCGGCCAGCCAGATGCTTTTACAGGAAAGCGAATATGGCTTAGTGACAGAGCAGATTTTTCAACCATTAGAACCTCCAGTTAATAAATTTTGAAGTAGCAAATTCTCTGCTTGAGGCACAAAGAAATGGTGTCAGCACATGCAGTACTGAGCTAAGTGGGCCAGTGGTTTGACTTGGTGTGGGGCAACTTCTTGTGTCCACTTGTTAGGCAAGATTGGAGGCCCCACATTGGTGGCCCTCCTGATGGCACCTGGTATTTTTGGCCACTGTGTGACACAGAGAGTTGGACTGGATGGGCCATTGGCCTGATCCAACATTGGCTTCTCTTATGTATTTATGTTCTTATCCCTGATTGCGTGCCTCCTAATAGGTGGTATGCATAGATGTAGTGTTTTTGAACATGAAGGTTCCATCAACGATGATAGCCATCGGTGGGCCTGTTGGTCTAATCCCCTTGTAAAGCCATTCAAGCTAGTGCTTTATGGCAATGAATGGACAGATCATGCGTCGTGTGCAGAAGCACTTTCTTCTGTATGTAGGGTGTTTGTGATGCTACAAGTAAATGTTGTATAGCAGTCAGGGAGTCAAACCATCAAACATGCTCATTTACTTCTGGCTCAGGTTCAGAAGTATTTTTCACTTCTTCTGGATCAGAGACAAAGAAAAATTGTTTTGGTCTGTTCCAGAGCTTTGAACCAGTAAGATACAATTCACGAGGAGTAATATCACGCTGCATGCTTGCAGTGTAACTGTGTAAAATGGGCAGGAAAGGAAGCTGAGTTGGAGCTTTGGGTGGGGGGGTAGATTGTTTTTCAACATGATTATTGTACTAATTACTTTATTTTGCTTGATGCCTCTCTGGGTGGATTGACGTAAATGTTTCGCCTCTGGTCAACAGGAGTATCCTTACACAGTGCTTGCTTGCTTCTTTTCTTTGTAAACTTTGATTGCAGAGACCTGGTGTGTAAGCTGGTTAACACCAGCATAATGTCACAGTTCCATATCATTAGCATCTTAGAGACCAAGAAGATTTTCAGGGTATAATCTTCCAAGAGTCTGTGCTCCTTTTGTCAAGGGTCTGAAGAAGGCAGCTTTGACTCTCAAAAGCTCATATCCTGAAAATTTTGGTGGTCCCTAGGGTGCTACAGGGCTGCAGTGGCACAGTGGTTAAGACGCTGAACTGCAGACCGGAAGATCGGTAGTTCAAGACCCTAGTACTGCATGACGGAGTGAGCTCCCGTCTCTGGCCCCAGCTCCTGCCAACCTAGCAGTTTGAGAGCAAGAAATTGCAAATAGATAAATAGGTACCACTTCAGTGGGAAGGTAACAATGTTGCGTGCGCCTCAGCGTCTAGTCATGATGGCCACATGATCACGGAAACGTCTTCGGACAGCGCTGACTCTTTGGCTTGGAAACGGAGATAAGCACCACCCCCTAGAGTTGGATTTTATTGGCTTTCGAGCAAGTTAAACCTTTACCTTTAGGGTGCTACTGGGCTCGTATCTAGTTTTTACTAACATTGCTTTGCTTAAAACCTATACCTTACCTTTACCTTTAGGGTGCTACTGGTCTGGTATCTAGTTTTTACTAACATTGCTTTGCTTAAATTGCATGTAATTGTTTGTTTTTAAAAAACCTATCTTCTGCATCGTGCAAACTTTTGTTTATAGTCAAACACACAATATGCAGTTATTCTATTTTAGGTGGAAGCTCGCCTGTTAAGGTCAGAGGTAAAAACTAAGCTTGAGGCCTAGCCACCCACGGAGGCCTTGGGCAAAATAACATGGTGATAATGAGGTGAGCTTAAAAGAGCTAAACACAGTCTTATTCCACCTTTTGAATTGACCTCCTGTTCTCCCTCTGAGGTGGAGGACAACTTGTGGGTGATTCCCATCCATCACTTAGGGAGGCAGGACTAATTTCAATTACTTCCTGTTTCCTGTAGTGGGAGTCACCCTAGGCTCATTTATTTTCCTGCCTCAGAAGGGAGAACAGCTAGGTGTAGGCTCTGCCTAACCCTATCTTTCTGAGTTAACTTACTTTCACTTTGTCCTTCCATCTTTGCTGTTCCCTCTCTCTGAAGAAACTTAAGGGGTGGGGGATCCTTTTCTCCTTCCTTCCTATATGTTATCCTCTTTTCTCTAGCATATAAGGAGCCCGTGCCAGCCTCAGCAGCCATTTTGGAGTCCACTGGCCACTCTGTGCTTTAAGACGGGAATGGCGAAGCAGGGCCTAATCCTGCACATGGCGCACCCCGAGACCTTTGGTTCAGTGGGGTTCATCGACCTATGGTTCAATGGGGTTCATCGAGCTAGGCGTGATTATGCCAATAATGCTCAAGGGGCCAAGGAAGATCGAGTTGTTAAAAAGTTGTACCCTTTGATAATATCTGATTCAGATCT